>NC_088982.1:57663122-57963122 GCF_963932015.1 Anas acuta
AGAACTGGGCAAAAGGACCAGTAGTACCTTGATGAAATTAGGTTAGTGATAGCATATGTTCCTACAGAATTGCGTTCTTCTGTTCGATTTATATGCCATTTCTTATCTAAAACAATGTTCCTGCATTTAAAATCTGTTCTCTTTAACACATACTATTGCCCTATATCCATAGAAAATGCTTATGACCTGCTAGAATTTATTTGGTTTGACTTTACATTTTGGGGTGAATCTGAGGAAATCAAAATAAATGCAATGACCTTTCTTCTTTCCCTACTAGCAGGATGATAAACACTTTGAAGCATATGTTACAGAACAGATGCAAAAAAGTAGCTTAAATAAATTGTGCTGGCATCCGGTGTACTATAATCATCTGAAACTGTCACATTAATGGTTTCAGTTTATCCTGCAAAAGCAAAATGTGATAAAAATAGCCAGAACAAGCAAGTGCTTACTGAACAGCAATTCAGTGTATGGAAATGATTGTTCAAATACTTCTCTTACACAGCATATGTTACTATTGGTACTAAAATAGATAGTAAAATACCAAAGCCTGACTGGAAAATGATTCCATAATTCCTTTAACATAATGCTTGTTCCTTAAAGGCTGCAGTACTTTGTGCAATCAGTACCAGGACAGATTGACTGCCAGAATCATTTAAATACCGATATCCCCAAACCTCCCAAAATTTCTATGTATGTTAAAGTCATAGAATGCTTAAAGAAATCACTAGACTTACAACTGATTGCTGTCAGATTCGGATATTTTAGTTCTGAGGAATCTTTTTTGATTTTATGCATTGTTCTGCTTGGATTACAAATGTGAAATGAAATAAATTCGGTCTTACTTTGAATAAAGTTAATTTAAAGTGGATCAACACCACTGTGAGGAGAGCGACCAAAAGAAATAATGCAGTCCTGGTCTATATTTCTTCCTTGCCTCCAGAATTATTACTGATCTCTACCTTCTGAATAGATTGAGGAATGTTATAAAGATAATTTACTATCCAAGAGGACAATAAATAAGAAGAACAACTTAGTGCTCATCACACACCTCCAATTTTAGAAAGATAAAATGAAGAGGAAAAAAAAAGAAAAAAGACACTGGCTGTGTTACTAACTACATGTCTCATTAGAAGGTCAGCATTTTACCAACTGCAACTGTATGATTCATCACTCTTCTCTTCAACTACCACCCCCTGCTTTGGCCTTCCTTAACTTTATCTGTTGCAAGAGATGGTTATGTAAAGACAGCTGGATGTGTACATATTTCTTCTAAAGAAAGTTAAGAAATAAATTAGTTCATATCTGCAGTGTGTGTTAATATCATCATAAATGCTCGCTCTGTATTTCTACTTCTTTTCTCAGTGCTCCAGAAAATGCATCGGTAAGATTACTACCCCCATTCTTTTCTCCACAGCTGACTAATAGCTGTGAGCATTTGGAAAAAAAAAAAAAAAAAAAGTACTGAAACTGCATATTTTGATGTAAGTTAGGTTGTGATATTTTGATTTTATATGGGAAAACTAGTTCCTAATAGAACAAAATAAAACTAATGTAGAAATACAAATGTTTAAAATGTTGGTATGATGACACATATTATATCATTATCTTGTAAGAAATACAAAGATTTAAAAAAAAAAAAAAAAGCAACAAAGAAGGTGGAGTCAGGTCAGAACATTGCACCATTTGCAAAAGAAATGTCATGGAGTAGGAGTTCATATATCCATCTCCAGCTGATCTGTTATAATGAATTCAAATAACAATAGTTCCAAAGACTGCATTATCACATTACCCACTTCTACTTCTACTTGTTCAAACATTATGAGGGGAAAGTAATACCTGCTACTATTTACAAAGCAGCAAATGAAAGGGCAAAACGTTCCTATTTCCTGTGGAACTGACTGACCCTTGTTCTCCAAGAGAACAGTTTGCTGTTAATAGCAAAAATAAACAACAGATGGCCAGGAGGGATTTTTTTTTTTTTTCCTTGTAATGGTTTTTACTTAGAAATCTGTAGCTTAAAGTAGGTCATTGTTAGCTGCAGATAGAGACTACAATAGTTCTTAACAGTTTAGATTAATTGGTGAGAAAGACCACCAGCCTGCCAGGATTACTTGGTTGCCTGAGGAAAAATAAATTTTTAAGGAAAATATTGGCATTTGAGGTTTTCTTTTTCTGTCATCCTTTGCATTCTGTGTATTTTCCTTTCTGATAAATTGAGCATAAATTCAAGATTTTTGCGTGTTTCTTTTTCATTGGTTTGTTTGTTTGTTTGTTTGCTTGTATCTAAGCTCTAGGATGGTTATGTAACAAGCATCCAATATCAAAACATAGGAAATCAGTACAACCTACTATCATAACTTCCATCTCTTGGCTGGATGTTTTAATATATTTCTTGCTTACATTTTGGGGTTTGCATATTTGAGAGAAAATGTGTTTTCTTTCAGCAGATAAAAGTAAGGCAGTAAGATATTTTGAGCAGAGTTGGGAAGCATGAATTTATAACTGCAGCAAAATATTGTGAAAATAAATTGTATTGCATTGTGCAACATTCAGGATAGCTTCAAATTCTCTGTGTGTGTATGCACTGGGAGGCAATCAAAATCTGCAGAATGTTTTTCAGCATCTAATTTCATATTTCAAACCTACTAAAGGTTTCTGATGAAGACAAAGGGTAGCAAATAAGAGAAAATTTCACTGCTTCAGCTATCTCCTTCCTTCTCAAACTTTTTAGTAACTTCTTTTTTTGGGTTACTGAAAGCTAAAATAAGTAGAGCTTCTGACTCTAGGAAGAAAATATAGTTCCCCATAACCTAGGTGTTTAACTTCATAAGGTCCTTATGTCACCACTGAACATTTCTCTTGGACTTAGAAGGTGCAAAGTTCTGAGAGAAGAGAAATGAAAACAGAGTAATAATAAACATGGGAAAGAAAGGTGCAACTCATGCCTTCTCTCTATTGGGAACTCTTCTAGTAATTCTCAGTATAACAAATAAAGGATCCAATACAGAGCACCCAAAAAAGGATAGTCCAGCTGGAAACTGAAAACACTGTAAGAGGAAAGGGAGGATCCAAGCAGCCTGATCCATATTATACATAGTCTTCCAGCTGGTGGATAAAAGCATAGTGCTGTGGACAGACAATGAGATGAAACATCAAAATTAGAAAGGATATAGAGAAAGATAAAGGAAAACTAGATTAATGGAGAAAAATATTTCAATAAGGTTTTCCAGCCAAGGGAAATGATTCACAGCATGAATATTTTAATTTGATACCACTTCTTAATCAATACACAGAAATAAATAATTAAGAAGGATTTCCCTTAGAAGCAACAAGGAAAACGCAAACCTGAAAACAGAACAAAAGAAAAAAACAAGGAGGCACAGTCAAAGCTTAGTCAAAAAGGACCTTTAAACTTCAGTGAACATGGGAATACACCATAAATGAATCAGAAGACAAGTGTGCAGGTATGAAAAAATAAATAAATCCATCTCTGTAACAACTTGCAGATACCAACTGCAAAACATTTGGCTGTCTATTCATTCTGATTAGGGAACTGCAGATTTAGACAGTTTTCCTCTATTTGAATTTGTTTTTTCAGCAGACAGTCATGGAGTCAATGTCAAAAGTCTTTGAGGATCACAAAGGATAGCTCTACTGAAAAAAATGACTTTTTACTCAGGAGCAATATCTCACACTTAAACATTTTTTAATTCTCTACCCTTAGTGTTAGTGGGTTAGAAAAAGCAGAGGTGAGAGGATAAGTAGTGATATATTAATCCTATTTCTCATGTCTAAGAAAAAAAAAAAAAAAGACACGACAAATATACACTAGCATATGTAGTTAAAATAAAAGCTTGTCCAAGTCTTATGTGAACTACACTGGAATGCTTAAAACCAAAGATAAATGGGGATGAAAGACAGGGAGAAGGCATAATACAAAAAACAACACATTCATTAATCTGTTAAAATTTGTTCTCTCCTATATAATGTTTACAGGGATTCAATAATTCCCATGACTCAAAATTAATAGTGGTTTTAAAAATTCTGATGGCAAGTCATATTTAATTGTTCTGAGTATGCCTAAACACATGTATATACCTAGATTTTCTTTTCCTCCTTAAAAATAAACAACATGCTATTCGAAGTGAATACAGTGAAGCAAAATATAGCAAAAAATATTTCTAAGAAGGATGTTGATTAAAATTTATATGAGTCATAAATTTTGTGGGATGAATCACATAACTGAAAGACCATATAAATATGTACAGACTTAAATGGAAGAGGTCAAAAAGCAGGGAGCAGTGGCAGTGGGTGGCAAATATTGTTATTCAGCATGCTTTACATGGGAAGAGAACTACAGTTCATCAAAAAAGGGGTGGTAGTGGGCTTATTTCCTAAAGGATGGTGTTGGGTTTTTTCCATTTTGATATACCTCGTTTTGTACATTCAAAATTTCCTTGACAGGAATGTATAAGAATCTAATCACTTAAAAAATAAACAAACAAATAAATAAATAAATATCAGAACAAATGAATGAGAACTTCAAAACTTTAATAAATGCTTTTGAGTAATACTCTTTTAAGTCAACAATACCAGGGATGGTGCATGTTATTGAAGTATACTTCATTAGTGTTTAACGTAATGATTCATCAAAATAATGATTGTATCAGGAAAGTCTTCTTCTTTTTATTTTATTTAAGAAGTTACATGAACTAAATAAATAATTATCATAAATGATAGAATGTCCTCAGTTCTAGAATCAGGCATATGAACAGCACAATTTAAAATCTGTGAAGAACTATTTTCCTTCAAATAGTTATTTCAACAATTACTATTATAATAAATAAAGCTTGTTGATCAATGTTATAAAATGAACTTATTAGTGTAAAGCTGAGCTGAAATGTATAAGGTAAGAAAAAAAAAAAAAAGAATGTTTAGCTGAGAAAAGAGATATGATTCAGAGTCTGTGGGTTGCCTATATGTTTAGTTAATTATCTACCCACACATGAAGTTTTTGCCTTGATTGAAACAGAATGAGAGGAAAATACTGCAACTATTTTTATTTTCTTACCATATACCAATTACAGTGAAGAAAGAAGAGTTAACTGTATTGACTTTTATTTGCTACTTCCCTAGTGTAATTGAAAGATTAAAAATTTAAAATGAACTTCAATCAAGAAAGCACACTAACTATATCTGTATTATATACTTCATGTCATAAACCAACCAACTAGGTGCCAAAACGTCCGTTGTTAATTAATGTAATGGGTAAATGAGCAGCCACTATACAAAATAATGATTGTTACTCTCTTATGGTAATAGCTTTGCTCTTCTTTCAGAATCAAGTTTCTAAATATTATTTTCTGAAAGGTATTTAGGAGCATTGCTTTCGTGGTTGTTGTTCTGAAATAAAATAGGGAATTGAATATCTGGATGTTTTTGAAGTGCAGAACCCAAGAATCCTTAAAAAGGTAACTAATGTAACCAAAGTGTCAGTCATATGAACACCTAGGTTGCTGTGGCAATACCCAGATTGAATTATTATACAGTACATCAATTTTAAACTCTTGAGAAGAGAACCAGGAATAAAAAGTTCCTCTTTCCACGTGCTCATTTCTATGGGAAAAAAATCATACAAGCAGACCAAAAGGGAATGGCACAACACCTTTGACCAGTTGTGATCTGGATGGTTGGAAAATGAAGACCTCTGGTGGCATTTACCAAGTTTAGGTACAATCTGTTTTCCAGATGGTGCCATATTTCAAACGTACTTATGATTACACTATTTGAGGCTACATAATTTCAACACAAGATAATATTTTTTTGCTGAGAACTGTTTCCACTAAAACCTATTAGTGACACTCCCACCAAAATGCCTGCAATTTGCTAAACTAAATTTTGGAGGGCTTTACAGAGATATATAGACACTTAAAGAGATGAGTTTTGAGAGGTTTTGACATAGCACCTAAACACACCATTTCACTGCAATGTATATAGGGGGTGATGTCTTTACAATAGAGCATAAGGTAGGACACAGTCAGAAATTAAATATTTAACTATAAGAACAAAGACAGAAATCTCATGTGACAAAAGTTACCTGACAGTAAACATTCTCTCAGTACTTATTTTAGATTCTAGACTTTTATAAGCAATAGAGCTTTGTCTCTGGAGAAGTTGAGCTAGGCTCCTGCTTAACTTCTTTTGATGAGACACGCTGGGAATCTAAGCTCCATCCTAATCACTAATAATCTTGATTTAGTAGACTTTTCAAACTTAATTCATGTTTTGTTGTTGTCACTGTTACATTAAATTTTCCCAAAATCTTGGTCACTTTAAGAAGTGACTGAAAATCAGAGTCAAAATTGAGAGTGCACTCAAATCAGATTTCAAATAGGAACGTTTTTAATAGGAATATTTAAGCCTTCAGCTTAAAACTATTTTAAGAAATGTCAATGCATTCAGTTATACTCTAGTAAAACTAAATTAGATTGTTAACGTTTATTGCTATTTTCCCCTATTACTTAAAAAGACCTAAAAAAAAATAATAAAAAAACACCACACATATAAGGCATTAAATTGAGACTAGAGTCATACTAACATCTTATTACCTATATTTTTCCCAACTCTTCAAACCTTCTCTGTTACTTGCTTTTGCTTTTTTTTATTTTTGTGTATTTGTTTGCGGATATGCCTTGCAGAACAACCAGATTGAACTTGAGAGTATACAGAAAGTATGTACTCAGCATTTTATTATGTATAAGTAGCTAACTTCTGTACTATTAAAACACCTACAAATTTAGTCTGTAACCCAAAGAATTCCTGTTACATTTCTTCTGTTACTACTTACTCAAAGTCTAATGTGTTTAACTCATCATTTTCCAGACCAGTTCCAGTGTTTGAGGACTGTAAAGGCCTGCTTTTGGATTGGTTCAAGCCAGTTTGATTACAATAAGAAACAAAAGTGATATTTTCAGCAGGTCTTTCCTTATGTAATCAAAACCTGAGTTGTTCCAGGAAAAACTGTGAAAGATGTATGCATTTATATCACATTCTCTACTGTTACTGGCCCTTACTAGAGCTGAGGGGATTTCAGAAGACAAGGAAACTGGAGAAATGACAGTGTGAATCACTGATATCTGAGCCTTAAGCTCTTCATATTGAACTCCGCTACCAGTAGCAGCCACAAAAATCTAGCTATTTAATCAAAGTCCCCAACATAACTGAATATCTGAGAGGAAATGGGAAGGAGTGCAGTCTATAACTGCAAGCTGTAATAATGTTTCCAGGAGAAAATATGTTGGAAGGATAAGTAGAGATCTAGCCATCCTTACAGAATGGGTTATAAACAAAAAGAAATATTTAATTCCTGGGAAACATAAAGGTCTGCAGATTTCATAGAAGGCAGAGTCTGCCCCTTTCCTTTCTCCTTCTCCATCTCTCATGTGTTAAGTATTAAGTTTTATAGACATGGAAGTAGAACCAAGGTAGGTATCGCTGCTTTCTCTTTGAAATTTTTCATAGGAAGTATGAGAGGTTCCATTTATCCTGTCCACTTGGCTGGGTAACCTATGTGAAAGCCATAAAAGTACACAGATACATGTTGATGCAGGCTTGTATGTTTTTCCTCTTTTGTTGCCCAGAGGGTTCCACAAGCAGAGGTGCAGATGGATGCTGAGAGTTCAGCCACACAGAGGAATGTTTCTGTGCCACCTCTACTCAGTATGGATGAATTGTCAGCATACTCCCCCCCCACCTCCCCGATCCCCCAGTGCCTCACCCCCCTACCCCAGGTTTACTGTGGTACTACGAAGAGCTTTCTTGATTGGACACAAAAAATATTACCTTCTGACTACGGTCAAAAGCAATTATTCTGTTTTGGTCCTAGAAAGACAGCACACTCCTCTGCCCAGGTTAATTAGGTGTGCCAAAAGGCTTATACTGTTGTGCTCTTTTTAGCTTCCAAACTAACTTTGACTGTAGTGTATTGCATAGGAATTTGAAGTTCCACAGCCCTTGAAGCTGTTATAGTAGTGTCTTTTCTGCTTCCCTTTTCTAAAAAGAACTGAACTTTCTAAAAACAGATTTTGAAAAAAATCCCAACTTCCTAAAGAATATTATTTTATTCAACAGTTTATTCAACAACTATTTTGATCTATACTGGGAATTTCTAAGTTTCATATGGTATTCCAAGCATAGGATGCCCCACTCCCCAAATTTAGGATTTATTATTATTATTATATTTTACTTACAATGGGGAAAAAAAAAAGTTTTTTTTTTTTTCTCTAAGGAGTACTGCACTCTGATCTATTTTTACATGACTATACTGTGTTTTAATGTGTTGTTTATGCATTGTATGTAAATTAATGATAGTGAATAGAAAAGTAATCTTTACTAGTTGTAAATTTTATTACTATTACTACATCTTCAAGGATGATTAGCATAATGTTCACTAATGCAGATAATAACATACTGAACATCTTTCACTGCTCTCAATTCATTACAGAGTTCTGAAATCTCAGATTTTTCAAGTAAGAAAAAAGAGCCTATTACTTTACTGTTCAGGAAAAGTATAGAGAAATAAATCATTTAACTAAAAAATAGAACTAAGCAGATAATACTTATTTTTTATTTTTTTTATTTATTTTTTATTTACATATTTTTTATTTATTTTTTATTTATTATTTATTTTTTATTTATTTTTTATTTTTAGAAGGAAATAGAAGTAATAGAAGGAAAGAAAAAGAAAGAAAGAAAGAAAAGGTCATCCACTAAATATACCATGTAACTCGAGTTACGTGTGTTTTCAGCCAAAACTGTTCTCTCCTTGAGAATGGAGCTCTGTGGAGAACTATACTATGGCCAGACACTGAGGCGAAGCACTGCTTTTGCTATGAAACCAGAAGCTGTGTTCTCTTTTTAGCTTTATTTCCAATTTATTTTTGTTGTTGCTACATTTATTACTAAACACAATGTTTATTTAACTTTTCAATTGATTTGTACTCCTTCTTGTAACTGTCCACTGAGATATTCTATTTATAGAAAGGTTTATTGCATTTGTTCAGTTATCAATACCAGGAATAAATGCAGCTGCATCATTGAAACATTGCAACTGTGAAACACAAAGTTGTTCTGCATCACATGACATGGCACCATGATCCTAATGGCACTAAGTCCACCTAAGGAAACTATAGTTCCATACAATGTTAATAATTTGTGCCTAGTATTATATCTCAGAGGGATTTGATTGCATGAAACAAATAAAGACTTTTCTGCCTTTGCATTACTGGTTTTATTCTTTTCCAAGCTGGAGGAGGTTTCATCTGTTCCCATGAAGAATGAACGTACCTGTTAGGTTAATTCACTCCACAAAATCACCAGCTTCTTAATGTGTTACTTATTTATAACTTGATTTGTCATAAAATGCCTATATGTAAGATACTATTCAAACACGTTGTTTCTCTGGCTGTCACCTCAGGCAATGGAAAGGCTCAAAGGATAGCTTCTAAAATCTACAGATCAGGAGGCTCAAAGCATCAGTCTACAAAGACCTTGGAAAGCACTAGAGGTTAGCTCAATTTCAGTCCTCATCTTGGAAAAATAACTGTACTACATTATTGGCAATGTGTGTACTGTAGCCATAGCAGCAAACTAAAGTGTTCTATAGGGATGCCAAACGTTGGCCTGATTCAGCCAGGCTCAGCTGCTGACAGCAGTTCAGGTACCACAGAAGAGAAATTAGCTATCCTATAAGTTATCTGTATGACTTAACACAGATAAATCCTTCCTATAACACTGTTTTCAAAGCCTACCTTAGTAAAATCTTTGTTGTTCAGTTAAAGTTAACCTCAGGAATTTTATAATTATTACTAAGAAATGATAATTATAAAAAAAAAATAAAAAATTAAAAACATTGCTCTACCTTTCTGCAAATTTTCTTATTGCTGGCAAATATTACTAGTGTTTTATTAGAAGAAAACTGACATTGTACAAGCTTTTAGCAGTAGTTTTATTCCAATTATAATTCTCTTAAAGAGAACTTTCTACTTTTCTATCCATAATTACTTAGGAAAATACTCTGACAGTCTGACTTGTAGAAGTCTGACTGCTAGAAAACAAGCATTGCAGAAAGAGAGAACAGATATTATTTTTTTAATGTTTGCATTTGTGGGTCCTGTAGAAATGCATAATTGCAGAAATACACTCTGAAAGACATTTCCATGCAGAATTAGCTGGACTGCATAAGCAAATGAAATGCTGTAAATAAACAAACATAGCAGCTTCTTATTCAAAAATTAGCTCATGGAAATAACACTACACATTTTTTTTTTTTTTCCTCTTTAGGCTCTTTGCCAGATTCATTTAAATTTTTCATTAGTGAGAATTTATGGCCAGTGTTATTACTTAACTTAATTCATACTTATTTGAGATACCAAGGACAAAAAAAGAGAAAGAAACAACAACAGCAACAACAACAAAACTTAAAACAGTAACTCTGTGAAACCGCCAAATTATATTAAGCTTTGAGTTTCATCCATAGGTTTGTTCAGGTTCGGTATGATCTGGAAATTCTAATCCACAGGAGAAAGTTAGGTGAATTATAGTTTCTGCCAGTAAAACATATTGAATGAAACGACTATTGTGTTTTTGTATTATGGTTTTCAGCTAGGGAAATCTAACCTGAAAAAATAATAGTACTCTAGAATATAAGCAGAGAATTAGTACTCTTTGATCGTCTAAGAGAAGGTACCAAACAAACACAAATTCTCTGTTTCTGCTTACCTAAATTATGTTTTTCTTTCAAAGTTAAAATTCCACCTAAATATAGAAGGCAGAGATATCCCCACCCTCACCACCTTACCTTGAGTTTAGGAATTTTATATTAATGCCCCTTTTTTAAACCTAGCAACTAACCATCTGCATATACGTCACTCAGGAGGAAATTAATTCACAAAACATGTAATATAAACATTCTCAAACCTGGGAGTGGATACCTACTATTTTGTCTGACATGTAATTTGCTTTTCTGATTATAAGATTATCTTGCATATGTGGTCTGCTGTTCAGCACTACATAATTCTCCTTCTCATTTACTGTCTCTTCCTTTTTCTCTGTGAAAGTTTAAATCTTATCGCAAATCGTTCCTGCCTTACCCCATTGAACCATATTTTATGTATAGGGCAAGATTTGGCCTATAATGTCAACTGGCACATAAAGCAAATGCGATGTCATTTGTAGATTTATCTCAAAGATTTGTAGGCATATTTTCAAATTGCTACTGGCATAGATTTCTAATTTGCCTACTATTAAGGCAGCTGCTAGTCAACTTTAAATAAACGATTAAGACTTTCTGATTATTAAAACCATGGTGAATATGAAGCATTTTCGCTTTTAAAGGGAAAGAGAAGAAGCAACAGAAAATAAAGCAACAGGAATTTATCATATGTCCATGTCTAAATACCATTAGTATGCTCTTTCTATTTTCCCCACAACATCGCACAATATTTTAACTCAAGTTTTAGCTTCATTATTCATTTAGCTTTTAGGTTTTAGTTACTTTAAAACAAAGGTTATTAAAATCTCTTAATAAGGTACTTTTCTTTCCTGATATGGTTATGTATTATTGTTATATTGGTAGCAAAAGAGTGTCCAAAATACAGTCTTGGGTGAAGCCACATTCTCACAGAGATTATACAAACACATGGGATGATACAATTCTTGTCCTTTAAGACTGACAGTCTGGATATTAAAAATAAATTATAGTCAATTTTATTGTATACATTTTACTACCATCCTGACAAAACAAACAAACAAACTGAATAGATTATTGAAATGTTACGTTAAAGAGTCTTATTATAAACAGAGTATTGATAAACAGCAGAGTAATCAGTTCAGCTCACGTGTCATTGAACAGCAGATTGGGGAGGGGGAAATCAGTAGTTTCAACTAAGAACATCACAATTGAAAAGGCTGTACAGAGAAGGCTTGACACACAGAAAATACAGTGCCTCTGCTTCTGAGAACAGACTTCCTGCTCTTGCATGTAGCGACTTCTTTAATGAGTCATTCCATAAGCAGCAGATGGTATGAAGAGTGTAAACACATGAAGATAGATTCCCATGAAACTAAGATAGAAGGTCAAGGATCCCACTAGAGTAATGCAAAGGCTAAAACAGAGCTAAAAGAGAGATAGCCATTGCCTCAGCTAGTGTAAGCCAGTGTAATCGCTGATAAAAATCCAGTCATCCTGATTTACACACTCTGGGGATGTGACCTAACTTGTTCCCTCTGAGTGTCAGCTATATCTCTCCATTCTCTTTTTGGTTATTCTGGCTATCATCAGTTATGTTTTAGTAATTAAGTAGCATAAGGTGTGCATTATGTTCTGCAAAGAAATGCTCTGTGAAACTGGAACAATTCCCCAGGGTCGAGTGTGAAAATGAAAGAGCTAAGGACATGAAAAATGTAGGGATCATAATGATCAGCAAAAATAAGAGGGTCAGGCCTTACAAGATTTTTTGTCCCCCAAAATAGGGATTTGTCAACATCTCAATAACTGCACAGTGACTAACTGCACAGTGACTTTAAGATATGAAGTTCATGGCTAAACTGCCATTTGAGTTACTGGTATATTATTTTTATGCAGAAATAGTTAGCACTGAGCCAAAATTTTAAAAGAAAAACACTGCTGATGGTCATTCCATACATCAGGACTACCATGGAGAATGATCAAACAGACAAAAAGAGAGAGAGGGATACGGTAGTTTAGCAGAGAGCTGAAGTAGTCAAGAAATACTCATATGATAGTCTGTTTGAACCATTTATACACTTTCTTACTTCTTTTTCTATTTGTTCAACAATATTTTCCTCAGTAGTTGATTAGCTGTGTTCAGTTCAGTGTTATGATGTCTTCCAGATAGCCAAATATATAAAACACCACTATGTCCAATCAACTCTGGAGAGGAAAGCAAAAGAGAAGAGATGGAGAAAATATGGATTCAGGCTCATACAGAGCATGAAGTTATACTAAATCATGGACAGGGCCCAGGAGCTTTAAGGCACTGTGGAAAGTTAGAGCCAGCCAGCAAAAATATCTGAACAAGGGAAAAATCTGGTTAAAGGAACAGGAGAGGAAAATGTTGATGTAATACAGTAAAGTTGAGTAGTAGATTATAGCAATGAGACCTGCGTTATTACAGTAAAATCAATTTTGGTATCTAATCTCAATAAATTAAAAAACAAATAAACAAAACAAAACATAAAAACCTCACTTGGATGGTGTTCCTATCCCTTTGACTCTTTCTCCTTGTTGCTTTATCTCCAGTGAGCTGATGTCTTTCTCATGCTTTCTGTGGCCTGAATTGCTCTGCAGGGTAGGACATGCTTTTCTGCTACCACTGCTTGTAATCTAACTAGTACAGCCAGCCTGGCAATACCGGCAGAGAAAAAGGTCAGTACACTTTCAAGACTAAAACTCAGCCTCATCTGCAGTTTGGAGCTGTTGTGGTTTAACCAGACAGGCAGCTCAGCACATTACAGCCATTCATTCACTCTCCTTTTCCCCCAAGTGGGATGTAGGAGAGAAATGAAAAAAAAAAAAAAATAGTTGTGGCTTGAGATAAAGACAGTTTAATAGGACAGAAAGGGAAGGGAAAATAAAAATAAAAATTATTAATACTAATAAACAGAATAATATACAAAGCAAGTGATACACAATGCAATTACTCACCACCTACTGAGACCCAGACAGACCATGAGCAGCAGCACACTCACCCCACCCACCCTGGCCAACCCTCCCAGCTTTATAGTTCAGCATTACCTCACATGGTTTGGGGAATCCCTCTGTTCTGTTTTGGCCAGCTTCTCTGTCTGTTTCCCCTCCCAGCTCCTTGTGCACCCCAACTTCCTTGCTGGCAGGGCAGCACAAGAAGCTGCAAAGTGAAAGCACTGTTCAGCAACAACTAAAACGTGTTATCAGCGTTATTCTCATAAAAAATCCAAAACACATCACCATACCATCTAATGGGAAGAAAATTAAATCTGTCCCAGCTGTAACCAGGACAGGGCTTGAAATAACATTTTAATGCATGACAGTGTTTTGTATTTATAGGAAAATGGTATGCTCATGTGTTAAGAGAAAAATCAAGCGGCAGTAGTCCAAAAATCTCTCTCCCTAGGACCCCTTCTTGCAATTTAGGAATGAAAGAAATGGGACAGCAATGCAACTGTGTGAAAAAATTCATTTACAAAAATTTCATAACTTACTGAGGCCACAACAAAGTGAATCAACATCGAACTGCTCTGTTAAAAAAAAAAAAAAAAAAAAAATCGAAGTAAAATTTGAGTCGTACTTCAATGTAGCAGGCTACACTTCACTAGATCTGGGCAGTACTGTTTCATAGGATGAATACAGAAAAGGTATTTGAAAGGCCAGATTTCACTGTTTCTTGGTTGTAAAAATCACAGACGAAACAAAGATAAGGGCACTTGAATTGAGCAGTCTCATTACCAGTATGATCTGGCATTTTTAATGTTCATGGAACACCACCAGCTGAATTGTAATTGGTGTTGCTCAAGACAAGACAGCAGAAAACAACCTTTCTCTAGCAAATGCCATTGAAAAGCAGAGTAGGAAAGAAAGGGCATGATCATATTTCTGTGCCTACTTAGTGCCTCCTTTTCATAATATTTCACAGAGAAGTAAAGTCCTCCCCAGGTAACATGGTGTTTCTGTATAACTGCACATCATTTTACAATATTGTAGCTGAGTCACATGCTGATGTTGATTTTAGCATTTAAAAGAACACATATTAGGAGCTTTCCACTGGTATTTATGTTCTTTGAATGGATAAGGACATTGTGAGTGAACAGGGTTGCTTTCACAATGGCAGAACTGCCCTAGGCCTGCTCTGTGTTAAGGGCATTTTTAAATGCTAATCTGTATAGTGTTGCATAAATGTGTCCTCTCTTCTCCCTTTACAATTAATTCAGTAGAGGTGCTTGAGGTAAAGATCCCCAGATTTGCACATTTAAGATGTAAGCACAGGCTGTGTTAAGTTGAGAGACTGTGAATCTTAGTTTCCCTTCAGGGCATAACACAAAGCTCCTCTGTTTAAAGAAGCTTTTGATTGATGTGATTGCATATTATTTGGTTATAAATTTAGTCTCATGCTAGACAAATGATGCAGAAAATGTTAATGTAATTGTTTTCATATTTGCATTCTTATTTCTCTATGAATTTGATATACCTACATTAATGTAAAGGGTTTTAGAGACAGCTTTGCCTTTTTTTCCCATGCAGAATATATGTATTCACGTGCAAAATAGGGTTGGATAAATTAATTCTGGCTGCAATTCCTCAAACATCCCCTGCTCCCCTCATTACTCCATTTCCGAATAACTACAGATTATGAGTGGAAATGGAATGGCAGAAACAACAAAGGTAAATTTTCAAGCTTGTCAATAAACCTAATTTATAGACTTCAGAATTTATCTCTAAGGCCTAAACACAGGCCAATACAATGTACAGAGGAGCTGGAAAGATTTTAAGTGTCCTAAATATGTATACACACACACACACACACATTCACTCGTCTTATACAAATGTTATATTTTATTCCCTGAAGGATTTAGTAATATATTTTTTTTAATTTTTCCCCACATGCATTTATTTATTCCTCATTGTAAAGATTTGATGAATTGGTCAGGGAATAGAGCACTACGAGGTGAATTAGGCAGCTGTTCTTACAGCTTGAGTTTTGACTATTCAGTGGATGTTCACACTGTCAGTAATTTGCATAAGAAACCTGTGGATATGAGTATGTCTATGAAACTGTTCATTGAGCCAACATGAATAATGGTTTGCAAAAACACAAATGGATGAAAGTCAGTTCTGTATAAAGCCTACAATTTAGAAAAAGGCTTCAGGTCAGATTCAAATATAGGGTAAATCTCATCCAGATAAAAATTTCCCAGTTGAATCTGACTAATAATATTGTCAGGCTCAGTAGTTCAAAATATTGAAAGCAAGTATTCATAAGTACTCAAAATTATTCCTTTTTTTTTTTTTTTTTAATCAGTTTTTTCTTTTCGTTCTTGGTTGTGTTCAAAAATATCTCATGGGTAAGAGTTGTAACTTCTGAAATAAATCCAAAATTCTTATTCTGTGGAAATAAAACGACTTGGACTTGATATGGTACTGAACTGTAGCCATAGAGCAATGATATTTGTAAAGGGCAAAACAACCTTTTTATTAAATAATTCTTTTGGATTGCTGAAAAGAAATGGGTACAAGTAAGTAGTAAGATTTCTCTGTTAGATCAGTATTTCTTCTTTTGTCCCTGTGAAAATTACAAGTGGTATTTCATAGCTTAGAATATGCATGTACAAATTATTCCCTGGTCAATGGCCTCTCACCATGATGTAATTTATCAATTATCATGACTTTCCTTATACATATTTCAATGTAAAGTTTCCATACTTCTATTTTAACAATATAAATATGCTTGTGAAGCAAGACAGTAAAAAGCTTATTTTAATGTTCCTCTTCATTCCTTCTTTCTGCCTCCCCATTGACGACATAACTTCATTACATCGTGTTGCCTTTTTTTTTTTTTTTTTTTTTTATCTTGAGAGCAGTCTCCCCTCTTATGCCCTTCTCCCCACAGCAGTTCTTTTCAAAACAACTTTTCATTGGTCAAACAATTTTGCATATAACAACAGCAAACACCCAGAAACTTCCATGCCTGTAATGTCTCCATGCCAGCCATGGAGACTGCAACCGGAGACTGCATGGGGTCTGCTGAATCACCCTTCTTTGTTCCCTCTAAACTCTCTTACATTCCTGATGGCCTCATCGTTAAGAGTCTAGTGTTATCATTAACCTCGGGGCTTTCCGACCCAAATGGCCACACTTCCATGTCTCCCCCTTCTTTATTAATATCAACCATTTTCTCGACACGAATTACCACTCCATATATAACAACATCTTTAAAGGATGCATATATTTTTTGAAGGATGAATAAATTTAAATATAATCACTGACTGGAATGAGACCCTTATTATTTTACCTTTTAAAACTTAGTGCAGTCATATTTTGGTCATATTTTGCTTCTTTCAAAGAACTCACAAAGTAAAAAAATAAAAATAAATAAATAAATAAACAAACAAATATGAATTCAACATAACATTAACTTGAATCAAGTATTAAAATACCAAACAATCACAAGTGATTTTTTACTTTCTGCTCAATGGTAGCACTGTGCATATATGAAGACTTATGCTATATTATAATTGTGAAAATAATTTTCAATCAAATAAAGCATGAAGTGGCTTTGTATTTTATCCCCAATCTTTCATTTCAAATGCTGATTCTCCTCATGATTTTTATGATGCCTGTTCTTGAACCCTGACATTAAAAATGCCCAGACACAGGAGTTCTTCACATAAGAAATATGACAGTGACAAGTTTGCATATCTCTTACCCGAGCTCCTGTGCCTAATTTCTAGATTTTCCTCTGTTATTCTTGCCTATCCCATGTATTTGTGGAGGAAGAGAATACGATACCACAGAACAAACAAAACGGAGTGGAATTACTTTATACTACTTGTGCAACATTGATGCTGTTCATCTCCCTTTCAGTTTATTCAGCCTTGCAGAGGCTACATGCAATCAATATAATTAATGATAAATTGACTGGAGTGATCTATTCATTCAAAGATCACTTCTAATAATATAGTCCTATTTTCAGGATATTTGTAATATTTCAAGTTTAATAGTTATTCCATAGGGTCATCAAACCTTGCCTTTCTAACTTCTCTGGTGAAAGAGAAGATGGTATCTGCTTTTGCAGACCTTAGTTCAGGTATGTGATTAATTTTTTTGTTGTTGTTGTTTACTTCTTGGGGAAACTAAAGATAGTACATATGTTTTTAAAAGGTGATAAAATAAAAATAAAATAAAAATAAAAATAACATAAAATAATAAAAAAAAAATAAAAGGGAACTGATATCAATCTAATTAAGTACAGGGTATTCCACTGGATATAAGTCATGAAATTCAGGGTATCTGTGGGCAGCTTCCCATTCATGATTTAGTGAATGGAAGTGTTCTTCAGTGATTTATCTGCCATGGAAGAGATGATTAGTTGACACAGAGAAGGGGAGAAATAAAAGCTATAAACTCTAAATGAAAACTTTGTAAGGCATAAAAAAGGTCTTTTTTCAATCACTGAGCCTGTCTCACAAAGGTTGACTTTTATGTGATGGATGTAGACCACTACCCTTTACTTTAGTATACTCATGTCAGACTACCTCATACAGCACAGTTTTCTTGATCAATTCAGCTTATGGAGATAGATATCTCACCTTCTGGTTAGCAGACTGCATTTTGGTGCCAAACAATGCAAGTTCTGATCCAAATATCTGAAGTTGCTTGGTGGAACCTAAGTTGCTTGGTGACTGAAGTGTGAAATAAATTGCTGCAAACATCTCATCTTGGTGAATATTTTTCCTTTATTGAATGGTGGTTATTTTGTTTGTTTATTTATTGAATTCAGAGTTGGGGGAAAAAATGTATCAATCATTTTTTGTGCTGGAAATGTTTAGAAAAATCACTTCACTGCAATCCAGTATTCATGAAACACTATTTTCTGTTTCCTGTAGAGAAAAATGAAAGTTATGACTGAGAGCATTAACAATTTGGCTTGTGAAAGAGGGGATGTCCTGTGTATCTCTCAGTGATTCTCTTCTCCCGTATCTATCCACTCTCCAAGTGATAGAATCAAAGATGCTGTTATGCATGAGGTGCTGTGTCATCTTTATCCTACAAGAATTTCGGTCTGGTTCTGGAACATTCTTGGTTTATAAAATATTTTGTAATTTTTAGCAGCCAAATATTGGGAAAAAAAAATAAAAAATAAAATAAAATAAAAGTAATAGCTATAGGGGAAAAAGAAGGGAATGTGGGGACAGAGACATACTTTGCTGAACTCTGTAGTTCAGTGTTTGTCATACTGCATATATATGTGATATATATACATATATGGTCTTTTATATATATATGCTAGAATTGAGCGCAGTATATATGTATTTTAAAGACCATTACTGCTCATTAGATCTGGATTATGGAGTCTCCTTGCAGAAAAATGAAAACTTACCTTCATGTGTGTGGATGCTGTGGGGCCACAGACTTTATACAATATATTTCAGTAAGAAAAATGTCTGTTAGAATGAAGCTGAGTTGTTATATGGATTATTGTTTGTTTGTTTTCATCTCTAACAGTAAATCAAAACTTTACTTCTAAAAATATAGTTGATTTTTTTTCCCATAAAAATGACCTTTATTCTGAATATGAACATCATGTAAAAAATATTCATCCTGGTCTGTATATATCAAGTGTTGTCCAGTTCCTACTGCATGATATTGTTCTTTAAGGAGAGAGAGATACTCTTGTGCATATGCTAAAATAAATAAATAGAGCACTTTTTCTTTTGGTAAATCACTTTCTTCTCTAAATGAGAGTTCTGTTAGACTGTTGAGCTGGATTAGTCGAGAACTTGGAAATTTCAGTCACATAAGGAGTCCAGCACAACACACTGCTGAGGTTTACTAGGAAATTTTTATTTATTTATTTATTTATTTATTTGTAACAGTGGGTTTAGGTTCCAACACTGTTAAAAAGGAATCAGCAAGAACCATCACTAGTTATGCTTCTATTTCATAACATCCCTACAAGAGCTCAAAGAGAAAATCAGACAAACATTAACTACAAATCATGGTAATTTTTTGTGAGACCAGTGCAGAAGTGACAATTAAGGAAAGAAAGGGAAAAGAAGAATCTGGGGCTCACCAGGAAATATTTATTTCTAATGAACTGGCATTTTTGAAATTTTAAATATTTTTTTCTGTCATGGATTGTAGTAAAAATCAGTAAATCAATTTTTTGAATTCTAAAAACAGACACATTGATTAGGATCAAACACTATGTTTGTACCATATGCATGCTTGTGTGTGAGTGTGTGCACACCTACACACATCCTTCATTATTTTTTTCTACTGCAACACGATCATGACACTTCTGCAGGCCCCACGACCAGACCCATGCAGTAGACATGATGAAGAAGGGTATGATGAAGAAAGAGGATGCTTTAGTGCCAGTACTGTAGTATCAGATGCTCTCTCAGTAGTCACTGGAGATCTGGGTGCTCTTGAGAGCAGCTTAGAGCAAGAATCTGACCTTGGGTGCTCCCTGCGGCTATATTGGGTTTACATGGCAAGGTTTTGGTATTGGGGGCCTCTGTGAGAAAAATCCAGAAGCAGCCCCATGTTAGATAAGAGCTTCATCTGGCTCCAAAGGGACCCACCACTAGCCAGAGCCAAGTCAATAAGCAATGTTGTTGTCGCCTCTGTAAAGAGCAGATTTAAGAAAGGGAAACAATACTGCTGGACAACAGCAACTGGAAGAGTGTGGAGTGATAAACAGCCCTGTATACACAAAGATCAGTGGAGAAGGAGGGGGAGTAGGTGCTCCAGGCATAGAGCAGAAGTTCCCCTGTAGCCTGTGGAGAGGCCCCTGGTGGAGCAGGCTGTCCCTCTGCAGCCCATGGGTCCTACATGGAGCAGATCTCCACGCTGCAGCCCATGGAGGATCCACAGATCACAGAATTTCTAGGTTGGAAGAGACCTCAAGATCATCGAGTCCAACCTCTGACCTAACGCTAACAGTCCCCACTAAACCATATCCCTAAGCTCTATATCTAAACGTCTTTTAAAGACCTCCAGGGATGGTGACTCCACCACTTCCCTGGGCAGCCTGTTCCAATGTCTAACAACCCTCTCAGTAAAGAAGTTCTTCCTAACATCCAACCTAAAACTCCCCTGGCACAACTTAAGCCCATTCCCCCTCGTCCTGTCACCAGGCACGTGGGAGAACAGACCAACCCCCACCTCGCTACAGCCTCCTTTAAGGTATCTGTAAAGAGCAATAAGGTCACCCCTGAGCCTCCTCTTCCCTAGGCTGAACAAACCCAGCTCCCTCAGCCGCTCCTGTCCTTCTTGTAGCAAGGGGCCCAAAACTGAACACAGTACTCGAGGTGCAACTTGATAAAACAAATTCTAATATTTTACTTATTAAGCACCTTGATGTTTCTCTATGGCTTAGACTATTTATGAACTATCTTATGATCAGAGGAAACATATCAAACAAGGTAAGTAAACACTCTATTCAGCATGAAAGAAGTGGCATAGTTGGGAAAACCTGTGACATAAAGTGAAATACTACAATAAGAATAGTAAATCAATGTGAAGATGTGCTACAGCATGAAGTCAAAGATTTTCTGGAGATCCAGTTTTAATGTTGGTCTGAAAATGAAGTATTGAATTTTCCACAATTCCACTATGCTGTGTTTATTTTTCTTAAAAGTATTAAGCAAGAAGCTTACTATCACAATTAAAGAATGGATAGAGGAAAATATTTTCCATGACGAAAACTGCCTGATAAAATGCAAGTCTGCATGAAATAGAAAAGGAAAGCAGCAACAGCCACAGTGAAATTTCAAAAGTTTATTGTGTCTTGTGAAAGAAAATGTACTTATTTGAAGTCTAGGAGAAGAAAAGATATATCATATTGATAACCTATGCCTTGTAGCATTTCCAGAAAAGATACAGCTGAATAAAAACTACTTCAATACTTATCCATCATTTTCTTAAAAAACAAAAAAAACAAAACAACAACAACAAAAAAATTTTTTTTTTGTTTGTTTGTTTGTTTTTTCACCCTTTTCCTTCTTGTTGTTTCCCTCTTCTTCATTTCCTCTACATTTTATTTCTTCACATTCATTTAGTTCTCATTGGTTTTCTTTCTCTTTTGTTCATTCAATTTGTGTTTCTTTAGAAGAGGTGCAAAGCATAGATATTACCCAATAAAAGAACTTCATTCACAGTACATTGCATTGTCTGGTACAGGCTGGAATGAGAATGCTGCACACATAAAATAAAGCTTTAGCATAACCTCTCTAAAGGTTTTGCATGTTTTTGGTTGGTTTGTTTGTTTTGAGGGGCAGGGACTTCATTTTATATATGGATGGATGTATATGCATGCTTCCATATATTTAATTATTAATATAATAATTATTTTATTATATGGTTTGGCAGGCTGCTGCTTCCTAAGAACGTGAGGCAAGCCTTGTAATCTATCAATTAATAATTGATAAATCAGATCTAACTTTAAAAAACAAACAAACAAACAAACAAAAAAACACTCATGGTTTTCTAACCTGGAGTTCAGAAATCAGTTAATTTGTGGGGTGTTTACATACTTAAGCTTTATCTTGTTCTTATTACGAGTTATTCTCTTTTGTTCTTTCATGAAAAGGTCTTGCTCATCAACAAAATAAGACAAGCTAAATACTGTTTAAGCTCCCAGGAGATGAGATTTTTTCCAAGTCTCTTAATTATCCAGACATTTTTGCAGCCATGAATGTAGTTCTTAAGCCAAGAAAAAGTCTAGAATTAAAATAGCATGAGAACAGTACAATCTTTTAAAGTATTGGTTGATGGTCTTTTCAAGCCTCATATTTTGTGGAGATTAGTAATATTCTGCCTGATTGCCAGACAATTTTAATGTCCTGTTTTGCAGGTAGCAGCAGTTGGTATTTAACCATTCACTTTCTGGTATCACTAAATGAAGCTAAGAGTTTCTTACAAGAAAAAGAATCTCTGTCTCTGCCAGTCTGATTATATTAATTTTAGCTTGTTTTTTAGAAATAAAACTGAAAAAAGTTGCCGAATGAAGAAGAATCACAAGGAGGAAACGGGTGATTTTCCTTCTTTGCAATGTTAATATCTTAGCAACAGAAGATAGGCTGTAAAAATGCCTAATATATTACCTCCAACAATGTTTGATTTAAGCTGAATCAAATCTCCAAAGCTTCAATAATTTCTTGAAATTTATGCTGATAAATTTGTGTATGCATGTTTGCATGTAGAATAATACAAGGTTGCAGGCAAAGGGAATAGATTAGATATAATTTGGTCTAAATATTCTAAGCTTTGCTTTCATATTCTTTACAATGTTAGTGCTAAAATTCAATGGGGAAAAAAAAATAAAAAAGAAGAAGAAAAAAAGATGAATTTACATGACTAGATTCACCCCTTCTATTCTTGTAGTTTAAACCAGGATGTGTCTCTACAGGATGATTCTGTGTAGAATTCTCCTTCATATATATATATTATATATATATACACATATACATATATATATATAATATAGTTTATATATATAATATCTATATATAATATAGATATAATATATAACATATAACATATATAACATATAATATATAATATATAATATATACATATTATATATACATATTTTATATATATATATATATATATATCCTGAGGCAATTGGCTCCGGGGCAGATGCATTCTGGTGGTATGGCCCTCTATATCAGAGAGAGTTTTGATGTTGCAGAACTTGAGGCTGGGAATGATAAGGTTGAGTCCCTATGGGTTAGGATCAGTGGGAAGGCCAACAAGGGAAGCATCCTGGTGGGGGTCTGTTATAGACCGCCAAACCAGGATGAGGAGACTGATGAGGAGTTCTACAGGCAGCTGACAAAAGTTGCAAAATCGTCAGCACTTGTTCTTGTGGGGGACTTCAACTTCCCAGATATATCCTGGAAGCACAACACAGCCCAGAGAAAGCAGTCTAGGAGGTTTCTGGAGAGCGTGGAAGATTGCTTCCTGACACAGCTGGTTAGTGAGCCTACCAGGGCAGGTGCCCAACTAGACCTTCTCTTCACAAACAGAGAAGGACTGGTGGGAGATGTGGTGGTTGGAAACTGTCCTGGCCAGAGTGACAATGAAATGGTAAGAGTTCTCCATTCTTGGAGGAGCCAGGAAGGGGACCAGTAAAACCACTGTATTGGACTTCTGGAGGGCTGACTTTGAACTGTTCAGGACACTGGTTGGTAGAGTCCCTTGGGAGGCAGTTCTGAAGGGCAGAGGAGTCCTGGAAGGCTGGGTGCTCTTCAAGAAAGAAATCTTAATGGCTCAGGAGCGGTCTGTCTCCACGTGCCCAAAGATGAGCTGGCGGGGAAGAAGACCAGCCTGGCTCAACAGAGTTGTGGCTTGAGCTTAGGAGGAAAAAGAGGGTTTTATCGTTGGAAAAGAGGGCGGGTCACTTGAGAGGGCTATAAGGATGTTGCAAGGCAGTGCAGGGACAAAATTAGAAAGGCCAAAGCTCATCTGGAGATCAATCTGGCGACTGCCGTCAAAGACAACAAAAAATGTTTTTACAAATACATTAATGCAAAACGGAGGGCTAAGGAGAATCTCCAGCCTTAACTGGATGCAGGGGGGAACTTAGTTATGAAAGATGAGGAAAAGGCAGAGGTGCTGAATGCCTTCTTTGCCTCAGTCTTTAGCAGCAAAGCCAGTTGCTCTCTGGATACTCAGTACCCTGAACTGGTGGAAGGGGATGGGGAGCAGGATGTGGCCCTCACTATGCATGAGGAAATGGTTGGCGACCTGCTATGGCACTTGGATGTATGCAAGTCGATGGGGCCAGATGGGATCCACCCGAGGATACTGAGAGAAATGGCAGAGGAGCTGGCCAAGCCGCTTACCATCATTTATCAACAGTCCTGGCTATCGGGGGAGGTCCCAGTCGACTGGCGGCTAGCAAACGTGACGCCCATCTACAAGAAGGGCCAGAGGGCAGACCTGGGAAACTATAGGCCTGTCAGTTTGACCTCAGTGCCAGGGAAACTCATGGAGCAGATTATCTTCAGTGTCAGCACTTACAGGGCAACCGGGTGATCAGGCCCAGTCAGCATGGGTTTATGAAAGGCAGGTCCTGCTTGACAAACCTGATCTCCTTCTATGACAAAGTGACGCACTTGGTGAACGAGGGAAAGGCTGTGGATGTGGTCTACCTTGACTTCAGCAAGGCTTTTGACACCGTCTCCCACAGCATTCTCCTCAAGTAACTGGCTTCTCTTGGCTTGGACTGGTGTACACTTCGTTGGGTTAAAAACTGGCTGGATAGCCAGGCCCAGCGAGTTGTGCTGAATGGAGTCAAATCCAGCTGGAGGCCAGTCACTAGTGGTGTTCCCCAGGGCTCAGTGCTGGGGCCGGTCCTCTTCAATATCTTTATCGATGATCTGGATGAGGGGATCGAGTGCACCCTCAGTAAGTTCGCAGATGACACCAAGTTAGGTGCATGTGTCGATCTGCTCGAGGGTAGGAAAGCTCTGCAGGAGGATCTGGGTAGGCTGGACTGACGGGCTGAAGGCAACTGTATGAAGTTCAACAAGGCCAAGTGCCGGGTCCTGCACCTGGGGTGCAGTAACCCCAAGCAGAGCTACAGGCTGGGAGATGAGTGGTTGGAGAGCTGCCAGGCAGAGAAGGACCTGGGAGTGATGGTGGACAGTCGGCTGAATATGAGCCAGCAGTGTGCTCAGGTGGCCAAGAAGGCCAACGGCATCCTGGCTTGCATAAGAAGCAGCGTGGCCAGCAGGGCTAGGGAAGTGATTGTCCCCCTGTACTCGGCTCTGGTGAGGCCGCACCTCAAGTACTGTGTTCAGTTTTGGGCCCCTCGCTACAAGAAGGACATGGAGGTGCTCGAGCGGGTCCAGAGAAGAGCGATGAAGCTGGTGAGGGGTCTAGAGAACAAGTCCTACGAGGAGTGGCTGAGGGAGCTGGGTTTGTTCAGCCTAGAGAAAAGGATGCTCAGGGGCGACCTTGTCGCTCTTACATTAAAGGTAAAGTACATCAAAGGAGGCTGTAGCGAGGTGGGGGTTGGTCTATTCTCCCACGTGCCTGGTGACAGGACGAGGGGGAACAGGCTAAAGTTGCGCCAGGGGTGTTTTAGGTTGGATATTAGGAAGAACTTCTTTACTGAGAGGGTTGTGAGGCATTGGAATGGGCTGCCTAGGGAAGTGGTGGAGTCACCATCCCTGGAGGTCTTCAAAAGACATTTAGATGTTGAACTTAGCGATATGGTTTAGTGGAGGACTTGTTAGTGTTACGTCAGAGGTTGGACTCGATGATCTTGAGGTCTCTTCCAACCTAGATAATTCTGTGATTCTGTGATATATATATCCATATATAATATCGTTTATATGTATTATATTATAATATATTACAATACAGGTTTTAATATAACAATAGTACATATAATATATTATATGTATTAATATATATATTATATTTATATTAACTGGGGAGCTTAATTAACTAATTTATTAGCTTACACTTGGCAGCTAACTTTTAGATAAGTATGTAGTATCAGACAAAAAGGTCTCATGGAAATCAGTAAGGGTATTTCTACAGAAAGACATGGGTTTTGTGAGATATATTTATATATATCTATATTTTTATATAAAGCAGAAATAAGTATTCCTCTTTCTTTAGTATTGTTAGGAGCCTAGGTGGGAGGATTGGTCCCCTGCAATCTGTAAGTACTCCAGTGTGATCTGAGAGTATCTCACCACTTTGTATAACATGACATGAACCTCTGATGGCATTAAACACCAGTCACCTTCCGTGAAGAAACACTACAGATTTAAAATAAGTGTGGGTTGAGCACTCTGCCAAGAGACAACATCCCTAATTGGCAGCTGCTGTTACAGCAGAGAAGGTTGATTAGAGATGAGAGAGAAGTAATTCTCAACAGAAAGGAACTGTCTGATATTATTAAAAATTACCTGCTTGTCACAGCTGTTCAGTCTGCTTATTTTTAGCATGAGTTTTAGTTTGAAAGACTGGAATCCAAAATTATCGTTACCCAACATATAAAGAATGTTTTTGGAAGACATTTGTACACTATCAGCAGAAAATGAACTAGAAAGTGTGACAAATCATAAAAATTCAAAGTAACATATGACGGTGTTTGTAAAAAAGCTTTTTTTTTTTCAGTATTTTATGCTGAAAATATGCATTTGAAAATATGGCATTTGCATGCCATAACATAGAGGAAAAAGGGGGGAAAAAATCTTTACCTCAGGCAAGAATAAGGGGAAAAGGGAAGAGGTGTAAAAGCAGAAACAGATGTACTGAAAAAAAAAGATCTATATCTTATAAAAAAAAAAAAAAAAGTTGAAAGAAGCACACAAGGAGCATGTCAGCATAATATATCAGCATAATGCCAGATATGTATGCTTATTCTTGAGTTGAACTTCCAGGAAAAAAATAAAAAATAAGGCTTTTTAATGCTTTTTTTTTTACCTAACTTATTAAGTTAGGTAATCACTAATGACAGCAGGGCCTATCTCTGTCTTCTTCCTCTTCCTATGCTTACTGTTTTTACAAGCTAATCTTTTTAAACTCAGCTGGAAAGGCAACATCTGAAGAATGTCAGTGTTTTAAAAATAATGCAAAGAAATCTTACCTAATGGTCACTGACCATAAGTCTAAGATTTGTTGTGACTTTGGGTACCTTTTGCTTACAATGAAGGCACAGCATAAAGTGCAGATGTTCTCTTTCAGTGAATGATGTCAGAACCTAAAAAGAAAGAGTGGAATTTAGAAAGTCCAAGAATAAACAAAAGGCAATAAGCTGGTAACTATAGGCTAACAATGATATTTCAAAGTCTATGACATAACATTTCCAAAAATAATAGGAGTAAAGAAGAAATATTCTAAAATACTTTTATTTGGAATTTGTGTTGCATTTGAGATACAAGCTGAACTACAGGCGTCAAATATTTATTAATTATATCAATGATTTAATATTATAAATTATATATTTTATACATCATATTATAAAGCATTACTGTAGAGTTTCTTAAGTTTGTGTAGTAATGCACAAGATAACTTAAAAAGGCGAACTGTGGTCTTATTCAAGACAGTACAAGAGGCAGAGCTGATTGATTGGAACATTCAGGATCCAAGTCTTTAATTCTCAATTGTGTTTCCACATAGTGGAAAAAATGTGACATGTTCTTTCCTCTTTTTTTTTTTTCTTTGTATCTTGAGTACATAACACATGGCAGTCATCCAATTATCATGAACATTGATAATTTTGCATTAATATTTTAAATTAAGAATGATCAGAAAGCCTGAAGATTTAAATATCGTACTCATTTAAGCTGAAATGATAGTAGAAAATTTAATGTACTATTTTTTTTTTCCCCAGGTGTCTGAAAACATCTTTACTAGATGGTTAATGCAGTATTGTATCATTTTGGTTAAATTTGTGTAGTATTCTACAAGAGGAAAATGATAAAATATACACATTATCTATAGGAATTTGGAATGTAAGATCTGTTTTTAAATGTTATTTAAAAATATACAAGCCTGAGTATTGCATACTTTGAACAAGATTTAAATTCCATGTGTTACCAAATTTCTAAGAAATTAATAATACAAGACCCACAGCTGATAAAAAAAAAAATAAAAATAAATCCTACTATAGCAGTCAAAGTATACGTGTTGTTGGTTTTATTCTTATTTTCCCCACAATTAAAAATAATCTCAGAATGTCTATGGAAAAAAAAATATAATATCATCAAATTTGTCTCATTAACTGAACAGAAAATATATAGACAAAAAAAAAAAAAGATAAAAATGTACATCAGAACAAATAATATATGTTCTTTATCTATTCTCATTTTTCCTTATATAGGAATATGTAATATTTTTGTGCAAATTATGCTGAATTGATACCTCACAATTTGAAGAGATAGGTAATTGCAGTTTTTTGATCTGGGTAGTCATATTATGGTGCCAGAAGTTATTGTTGAAAGAACAAAAATAAGTGACCTGCAGATTGACCTTTTTTTTTTTTTTTTTTCTTTTTTTCTGCTGAATTGTACTTAATTATGAATGCCTTACAGACATGAGATAAAACAGCTAAAACAGTGCCAGAAGGATAGAGGAACAACCTTCTAAAGGTACACTTTTGTTATTCAATAAAGGATTATATAAATATATATTTTTTGCTGGAAATACTGTGTGAGAGCAACCTTGGCAAAAGAAAAATGTTAGTTTTATCTTGTCAAAGCAGTAGACAGGAAGATTCACTGATGCCTTTCACCTCACACAGCCTATGCCAAATTAGAGGGCTGGTCCCTAATAGGACACCAAACAAAGAAAATTACAGTTGGCGTAAGAGTGAATAAAGAGAGGAAACAGTATTAAATAAATCCCATAATCACAATGCTATCTCTAGACCCTTTCAGACAGAATATTTTTTGTGTCATTAGTCCCAAGCTACCTATTTGTTGAGACCTAAAGTAAGAAGAACATTTATATCTTTGTGAACAAATGTACTAGTTTTCATTAATTTAACAAGTCGATCTTAGGCCAAAGTTAATCTTTAAGGGTTGTAAATTTATTCCTCAGAAGTCCAGAAGTTAATTTAAGGTCCAATCATATGACCTAAGTTCATCTGTCTATCTGAGTGCTTCAGCCATTTCAAAAAAATTAACACTGAAGTATGTGAAAAAGAATGAAGAGGGACTGAGTGCTGACCACTGGTAGACTGGGGAGAAGCATATTTTTTGTAATATAAATACACCCACCAGGAGCAAGTCCCACAGAATGACAGGAATTCTTTTGTATTAAACAAAATGGTCACAAACATGATTGCTATACTAAAAGAGTCATGGGTTTCTTCTTTGACAAGGGGAGAGGAAAAAAAAAAAAAAAAAAAAAAAAAAAAGGAAAGGAAAGCATCACAATATTTCATTGGAGGAATTTGATGTTCCCCACCTGGTTCCATTAGTTCCTGTTCTTCCATTCTGGAAAAAGGAAAAAAAAAATGTTATGCAGTGAAACACAGATGTTTGGCTCCACTCCACTAGTAAATTCTTCTTCTATTGCACCAAGAATATGCCTCCTTAATGAAAGTATAGATCTTAAAGGATTCTCTGCCTCTTTTTTAATGTTAAAAACCATTATTTCACGTGTATGTGATGTATCTAAAGTATCTTCTTAATATGTTAAAACCTGAAACTTAGACTTCAGGGTGTCTTTCTGTTCTATGAAGACCGAGTGCAACTTCTTCAGATTTCTATTTTTTTATCTTAAAACAAAAGAAATATGAAGAGCATGTCAGACTCCAGCCATGTTAAAGTAGCCTAATTCTTTAATTAATTTGATTTGTTCCCTATTTTAACTAGGCTACTGATTCAAAAATTTTCAGTGTCAAACTTCAAGGCTCTCACAAGTCGCATGAGCTTGCTTCCATAATAGAAAGAACTTAGCCATCAGGCTTAAACTTGAAAGAAAATTATTCCACATACTTCTCCTCAAGATGTGGCTTTGTGCCACAGATGTGCAATTTTCATTAGCCTTAATTGAATTCATTTCTGCTGACCCAGAGAACAATTTACTGTCATGTGTTTAGAGGGCATATTTTAGACTACATGATTATGTGTAGGACTAGCATGAAAATGTTTCTAAACTTTTTTTCCTTTAAACATTTTTTTCCTGTAACATTTTAAATTTATATTTACACTACCTGTATAAAGCCCAGAAGATAGAGGGGCTGGTGGCTGGTGGTTGGTGGAGGGCTGGTGTCAGAAAAGTAAGACCGCTAATGAGGAATATAGCAACACAGATCTAAAAAATTTGTCTAAATTATTATGAACCCACAACTGAAAACAGAAAGGACAAAAAACATGAGGTCAACTGAGAACACACAGCTTTTATGGTAACTACCTGATTCACAGGAGTTCCTACAAAATTCAGTAGGTGTAATTTCACAAAGTGATTTTTGCATCTAACTCTAAAAATCCTGCTGCAGATTACTCTTTACTCAAATCCATGAAGACAAATCTGGCTACTTTCATGGGTGTTCAAAGACACAATTAGTCCAAAGCAACAGATGTAAGAGCTGAAAAGAGTTTTGCATTCCATAGTGCTGTTATTTTCAAAAACTCTGGTGAAATCTTTCTTAATTCCAAAACCAAGTGTATGAGGGAATGAGATCTCAAAACCTTTTTTTTTTTTTTTCTCTCTCTCCTGAAAGATATATTAGTTTGACTTCGGCTTTTTGTACCATCATATGGCCATCCTTGCACCCAGCAGTTAGAATCTCCTGATTCATATAGAGTTTTTGTAGAAAGCAGTGTGGGTAGTGGTAGAACAAGGAATTAGATTTGGCTTTTGGTATTTCAGTCCTCTACTGTATTTCCATTATGTTTTCATAAAATTGTCATTATAAGCGACAATGATCCATAAGCACCCTTGAATGCAATTGCTAATATTAGGTAATTTAAATACATCCAAAGATGGATGTGGTGGTGGAAGAAGAACTGAAATCTTATTTCGGAGGACAAGCCACTGAAACAATTACATGTAAACACAGGAATGCAGGGATTACTTGGCATTTTTCTATAGCAAGCTCCAGCAGTTTAAGATTGCTGCAATATTGTTAGGTTGTACAGAATGGGTGAAGGACAGAGTGGGGCTTTCTTAACCTATTTAGAAACAAAAAATCAATCTCATTTCAGTAACATATTTCATTATATTAGTTTGATAGATATGCAAGCTTTTGTGTAGTAGTTCAGGACTTCACCCCAGAAAGCCTAGGTGAAACTGGTGTGCTTCTGTCCTACAAGGAAGGAAATAAAACACAGACTGTCCCTAAACCTGTATAAATTTATAGTATTCCTGACTTGAATTCTATTTAGCCATTTACTATCATGATTTTTAACAGACTCCAACTCTGTGCTTTGCACTGAAATGAAAAAATAATATTAAAATTGCTACAATATAAATACTTGTCATTTTTAGGCTACAGGTAAAAAACAAGGCAAGATTATTTATGCAGGTGAACCAAAACAATCCTCACATGCACAATAGCAGCTGATTATGTACTGCAGCCTGCAGCCTGAAAAACAGCAACTGTGCACAAAAATATCTCTTTGAAAACCAAATGAATTAGAGTATCTTTGCTTCTAAAAGGGAATAAAGGCCATATTTGCTATTATTTTGCATTCACTTCAGTTAGATCAGTTAATATGTTCAGTCTTCTTGGAACATGTGAAAACAGTTATTTTCTGGTAGTGGTGCTTTTATATATTTTCAAACAAATGTATTTATTTCCTCAAAACGTTCAGGAACTAACAAGAACAAACCATTTAAGAAAATATTTGTCACTGTTAAAGTCTAGGGCACCTACAAAACCAAACTTTTTCATTTACACTTAGAGATGAAGGATGAAATTCATCTGCTGGGAAGGCAACAAATAGCAAAAATACCAGTTATTTTCAACTAAGGTTCAGATCAGGACTAAAGTCAGCCCTATTTAAAATTTACCCATTAAATTTACCCACCTCTAGCACTCTACAGAGATAATATAATAAACTTTTGTGAACTCATTAAAGCTTCAGCACCATGACTCAGACCTTGTTTGCATGAAAAGCAGCTGGCTAGGTGCAAAAATGAATCCTCATTCCCTAAGTTTACAGGTGTTTCTGTTGAAAGTTTTCAAACATCTCAATCCATATCTACAGACCAGCAGGGGATTTTTTTCCTCTGAGCTGCATCTTTTCCCATTTGTATACTGGCATATTTGGTAATTCACTGGACCTTCTTTCCCTGCTTGCTCTTATCATTCTATTTCCCTGAAGAATAAAGAAACTCATACCCTTGAACTTCTTTTTCACTAGCAGTAATGTACTCCAACTCAGTACCAAGGTGTTTGCTGGCTTCATGAAAAGAAAAATGAAAGCTTTCTTGCTACTGTAGCTGTCCTTGCTGTGTCATAGATATATGATTAGATTGTGCTTTTTAGAAGGCAAATGTAAACTTTTGTAACTTACCTTTTTTACTTTTAAAACTATAAAGAAACCCTACCATTACATAAAATAAATTCCATAGAAATTTATTTTCTTCTGTGTCTCCTAAGCCACGATAACACTATATTTTCTTGTTTCAGGTTGCTGCTGTGAGACTCACTTGCATATTTAATTATTTAAAATTCTTCATTTATCTTTAGAATGGTATTCAGTGGCATTCTGGATTCACAAAAATAAATCATCCTTACTCTTTGCCTGCACAGATTGCTAAAGGATATGTATATATTGAGCTTTTAGTCTTTTGTTCAGGACTCATTTCTGGACTGTATCACCAAAATAATTAGTCAAAATGTTGTGCAGTACAAGAAGCATAAACCATGTTCAGTTTTCAAATCCATAGCAATGCATTACTGAGGAATGAAAGAAAATGAAAGGAGATTTACAGTCCTGTATTTTTACTGTATGACAGAAGTCCCCAGGATAGATGAGAGACTGGAAAATGTAGGCCTGTTTTCTGTATTTGATGGAAACATATACAGTGAGATTTCTCTGGGCTGCCAAAGGAATGATACAGAGAATGTGAACCTCTTCTTCATACGTATCAAAATAGATATATATTTAATATTAAGTAGGATTCTACACCATTTCATATTTTTACAATATTTCTGTTAGTTACAAAGCAAAGCAGTAGCAAAATCTCAATAAACCTTAATCAGCTTTACCATAATATTTTTTTGTAGGTGCATTTAAAACTCCAAGAAATACCAACTAACATGAAATAGGCCATAGGAATCTATTTAATGTGAAGTGGAAATAATTTTGGACTGGGACAAAGTCAAAGAAATACTGCTCATCTTATCAATAAATCATAGGGTGAAGAAGTATTCCTTTATTTACATTTTTTGTTTTTCATGTATGCAAAAATATGCTACCTTATACATTCTAACATATCTTCTGACTTCCACAAGCAGAAATAAAGTTGGAAGTATCTTACAAAAGTAAATAGTTATTTTTGTTTGTTTGTTTATCTCAAGCTGTCTTCTTGTGTTGTCACAATTTGTTTGCTGTTAACACTTTTAAAGAACTTAAATGGGAAAGGATATATGCCCCATATGATATGTATCAAGCATAATTGGAATCAATGCAACGACACAAATGAAATTTGAATATATTGGATATACACAATGTGTACAATCTTATCTCCTAGTGTAGCCATAACTGCTAGGATAATGCAGATATAATTCCTTGAATGCCATTAAATCCATGGAAGGTTACTTCAAAAGAACATTCTCTGAACATTCTATGTCTGAGCTTAGCTCTCTCTATGAAGCACAGTTTCATAACATAGCTAACTTCATGAAAATCAAACAAACAAAAAACACTTGGCTTACTTAATGTTGAAGCACAACTCAAGACGACAAACTAGGAAAACCTTAAGCTATTATAGTCCAGAAAGTTCAGACCTCATTTTTACATATAGCTATCCTCGTATCAAGGACCCAGACTCAAAATTTAGGATTGCAAGTATTATCACAATCTAATTTCTGTGCTTACCTTGGTTAGAACAAACAAGGAAAGAAAAAGCAGAATGAAAAAAAAATAATTTTAAATAATCATATATGAGAGCCTATCCTGATACCCCCAAACTGTGTAAATAAATTACAAGTTCTCAAAAGTACAGAAGCCAGAAAGTTCACTGTTATTTAGTTCACAGGTAATAATTAATCAAAGCCTTTCAAGTCGATCAGTCTAGCCACAGAAGGATCTGGGTGAGATACATGCAGATAGTTTTAAGACCAGAAGCAGAATAGAAGCTCCTTTATTAGGTAAGGAGAAGCTGATGGAGGAAGAAAATATTTCATTTTTGGGAAAGTTTCTTAATGGCTTTGTAGAGTGAGGTATATTTCTTTGTCTTGCTTTCATAGATAACACCAAAATAGGAGGTTAACTTGATCCAGCATACATACAAATCAGTACCAGGAGTATCCATGTAATGCTACAGCAGATATAAAGGTGAAAGGAAGTGTGAAAGGAAGACAAGGCTAATTGAGTTTGTTATTTCAATCATTACCGTCCTTATGAGGAAGTAATATAATATATGTGTGTATAGTTTGGTTAACCTTGAAGTTCTCAGAAAGGTTTTTAGTTCTCTAGACATGATTGTGTTTCCTAAGAGACTTGAGGGGAAATAAATTGCTAGAAAACACTTCTATATCTCTGAGAATATTTGTTGAATGCAGATACCCCTAATTATTAGGAGCATGGCTGTGATAGAGGAAGCTATAGCATTAGGTATATAAAGAGTTGATCTTGTGACCTTAGAAAAACAGTGAACTACTTAATTACAAAATTCGGTGGTTGTATTTCTGAAGTGGTATCACTGAATTGACTACTATGAAGGCCTAAGCAGAAGTTTGCAGCTGTATGTCATGTAGTTATCAATAATGGAATGGTAGGAACAGAGCTACTGAATGAAAACTATGATTCCTAGGAAGAAAACTGAGAACAAGTGCCTTCTTTGAAATGATTCCGGTAACTGTATGAGGCAAGAGAGTAGTTGTGGTGGTTTCACAACAATGGCCAACTCCAACACACTGCTCTCTCACTTCTCTCTCTTAGCTGCTCTTGCATAGTGTTTTTTCCCTTTATTAAATCTGATATCACAGAAGTGAAGTGAGAGTTGCTAATTGGCTCAGCTTTAGCCAGGGGCAAGAAGTTATCTGGAAGTGCAGGTACTGGCTCTCATCTAACACAGGGCAGCTTCTGGGCTCTTCTGGCAAAGGCCACCCCTGCAGACCACCCTGACTACAAAAACCTTGTCGCATAAACACGATATGATAGTGAAGTAGAAATTAAATGTATGACTTAAATTGTTGATTATATGAAACCTCAGATTTATTAAGAATTGACCATAAATAAATAAATAAATAAAAGAATTAAGAGAAATGTCACTATTCAAAGCTATAATAAAATCAAAATACTCCTTAAAATTAGAAAAACTTTCAGTCCTCAGTTTAAAAGTGGGCTTAAGACAACAAGAATGGGAGCACATGTGGTTCCATATATGAACTTCCGTTAAGGATAAATATATGATGTGTTTTGCATCAAGGGCAAGTAAAAGGAAGAAGTAGACAAATAGAAAGTGAAACAATGTGGTTTTTCTTCTTTAGGATGAAATGTAAAACCATGGCAAAAATAACATCTAAAAAATGTGGTTGGGAAAATGAAATGTCTAACTTCAATGAATGCAAAAAGACAGAAAGATGTTAGCATACTACAAGCAGGTGCAGGGGAGGCAGGGGGGTCACATCAGTACTGGATCCAAAAAAAATAAATTACTAAGATGCCTGATAACTGATATTTAGGTTATAAAATGAACAAACGGAAGGCAAAGCTGGTAAATGAATTCTAATTGAACTTCCGAATCAATGTTCGTATGTCAGCACTTTTCTTACAGTGAAGGCTGTAGAACAAACTGTTAAAATAAATAATAAAAAAGTCATAATCATGTGAAATGAAGTTCCAAGAGGTTAATTAATGCACTGGATTTTAATGTTTAAACCGTGTTAGCACTGGAGTTCTGGATTTTGCAAATATGTTATTACTGAAGTCCTAGAGGAGATTCTGTGAACTTCAAATCTTTAAATGTCAGACAAATTAGTAGATTCAACTTCTTATATTTTGAATAGATGTATGGAAAAACACTATTTGGCTAAGAAGAGTTAAAATTACTTATCTAAAGGAAGGTCTTGTCTTTAAGTCTTGCCTGGGTGACTCAATGAAGATTTGGATAAGGATCATCCATATAATACTTTCTCAACTGATATGAAAGAAACTAAATAGGCATGGGAAGAAATCAGAGGCCAAATAATGAATAAATTAGTTAAAAATAGGAAACAGAAAGTAATAAATGCTCAGAAAGGCAAGAAATCATCCATGGAGTAATATATGAGTGTATGTATATATGTAGGTGTTTATATATGTATTGCGTAGGTGTTTTAAGCATGTTCCTAAAGCTCGTGGGGAAAAAAAAAAACAAACAGTTGAAGCATTTATGAGTGGATAGATGTTCCCTATACTCGTCCATTAAAACTTAGGAAGAACCAACTGAAAATTAACAGGGACCAGGTTCAAAATAAAAGTAGCTTGTCTGGAAGCATATTTGGCAGAAATAAAAACAAGTGATTGGCATGTTTTTTCTCTTCTCTTGTGTATGGCTGTTATTGGAAATGAGACAAAGGTCTAGGTGGATGTTCAGGTCTGTATGATGAGTTCCATTTTTTAACTGATTATCATGCTAACAGCGATTAAGCAGTAAAGACAAATATTCACTTGGCCTTTCCATAAACTAAGAAGTTAAAGTCAATATTCCCAAATCAAATCCTTGAATTGGTTTGCCCTCATTATGAGCTTGCTTAACTTTCTGGACCAATATCCTGTCTTTCCATTGAAAGACAGATTGATATGGAATAGATACACAAAACTTATTCCATTGAGACAAAAAATGCTCTCAGCATTCAAAAATCATGGGTACTCAAGTTGAGTAACTAAAAAAAAAAAAGAAGTTCTATTCAAAATGCTATTAACTTCTTTGGTATTTCACCTATTTCTTACCCTGGAAAGAATAGAAACAGGCTTAAAAGAAAAGCACCTACCTAGTCCACAGATTTACATTGTATATACAGGTATCTTGTGTCTGGCTTTTTTTCCTTGTTTAATAAACTTAATTTTTTATGTGTAACTGGGTGGTTATGTCTCTGCTGAGTAGAGCATTGCTCTCACTTTGCAGCAGTTATTCTTTGCATCTTAATTTATGAGTATGAAGTATAAGGGATCTGGGAAGATTGTCTTTTCATCTATGTCTATAGTGTTTTGTTTGTTTGTTTTCCCTTTAAGAGTCCTAGCATTCAGACAAGTTTTTGTGACTTTCATTGAAACTCAAAGGCTCTGAGGGAGCCCTTGATCATGACTATGGCTCCTTAACCAGGAAACATTTCTTATTCTGGATATTGGGAGGTATTCTGGTTGACCTGAAATTCTTAATATTCAGGTGACAGTACAATATAGGACTCTTCAGATTTTATAATTCTTCTTCATGTGTCAAACAAAAATGCTGCTGGTATGTTTCTTAACGATTTTTTTTTCACAGAATTTGAACATGGTTTTAGGAAGTGTCTCAGATTTTCACAGCTAGTACTGACCTGCTCAGAAACATTCCTATATTGCTTCTTCAGTGTAACGCTTCTGCAGATTAAGTGATGATAAATTACCAGTGGGTTTTATATGGGTAAATAGAAACCAATAGATATACCAGAGAATAAATGGTTAGTGAGAACAGTAAGACCATGAAGAAAAACTTGTAAAACACTTGTAAAAAATCTACAGGATCAGTTTATAAGGCAGTGAGCACCATATAACAAGTTTCAGTTTGAACAGAACTGTACTTTGTTATATCTTATAATTTGAGGATCTTCTGATATTCAAATTAAATTACAATAGCTGCAAGCTATGTGCAGGGCTGTTAAAGCTACTTGGTTGCAAAATCAGGGGATTTGATAATGTATACGTTTTTTCCCTTCAGGACAAATTACCAGAAAGGTAATTATTAAGAATTTCTATACTGAAAAATAGTCCTTTCAGCTAGTCCTTTCAGCTGCTTTCATGAGAGATAAAAGATCACTTTAAGGTGAAGGGGTTATAGTAAGGAAAGAAAATTAATTAAAAAATAAACAAACAAAACAACAACAATACAGCAGCTGAAGAATAGTTAAAACAAAATTAAATCTTATAATTATAAGGGGAAATCATTCTACTTTTGCAGGACATATGCTATTAAAATATTTAAGTCATCTCTTGATTAATTCACTGTGAAGATTATTACAAAGATAATAAATCAGTAGACATGAAGTAGGATTGAATGAAACTGCCAAGTTCAATAGGACACCAGTTAGCCCCTATTCACCATATTGGGTCTAGAGCAGTGTAATTTTTGTATTATTATTATTTTATTTTTTTTTAACAAGTGATTCTAAATAATCGTACTGTGTTAATAACTCCACATCAGGGAAATATAATGATTGGAAACAAGCTTCTGCTGCAAGTAGTTTTGGCAATTATTCTAAGTATTGCTGTCTTTCTGAAGCAAACTTCTTTACTTTTGGTAAGTTAATTATCTCAAATATTCGAATAAACGTAACATTTAAATTTATTCAAGATTATTCAATAATTCATTTTTCATCCCATGTATATGTCTTATGTGTTTTTGTTACATTTATGTAGCAACTATATGGACTCATGTACTAAGATTTTAGTAGTAAAGTTCTAATCCACTTCCTATAAGAAAAATATAAAAAAGTAAACTCTTAAGGCATACTTTAGGGAAGGTACAAACCAACAGACCTTGAACAGAACTTGAAATTCTTCTGCATTTTTTCTCTTCCAAGTTTGTAATAAGTCTGAAAGGAAGAATACAGATGCAGTGAAAATTCATCTGTCGCTTCTTGCTTGTTTACAACTGTTCAGTGCTGCTATTCAACATCTTTGCATAACTCATTAAAAGTAGAAAGTCAGTCTTTATAGCTTTTTTGTCTAGCAGTCAATGTTTCCTTAATTTTCATTTCATTGACTCAATAGGGCTAGAATAGTCATAAGCTAATGTGAAACGTGTGGAAAGAATACAGCTCATTGCCTGTATCAGCCTGCTTTTCTTCTAATACACACACATGGTATGTATTTTACAATAATCTAGCCCTGTGTACAAAACCACATTTCCAGTCTGCAGAAGGATAGTTGTGTATTCTGTTCTAACAGTGAACATTAAAGTTTGCCTCGCTTTAACTTTTTTTTTTTTTTTTTTTAATCTCTACATAATTAATACACATGCATCAGACAGGTGGATGATGAGGAATGAAGGCATGAGGATTGTGAGGAATAAGGGCTTTATAGTATGGACGCCATAATTTGGTTCCACCTCATCAAAACGTTCATACTTTGGGAAAAAGTGTGACTTGAGTTCTGGTTTTCAAGTTCTCTATTGTCAGTTTTTTGTTGTTGTTTGGTTGTTCTGAAGTAGGCAGTCTTGAAAAACAATCAGTTTTTGGCTTAAAACAAACAAACAACAACAACAAAACTTACAACAAAACAATGGTCCAATTCTATAAACCTATGTAGTATTTAGTAACTATGTCTAAATAAATCTGATTAAGTTCCTGAAATGTATACATCAAAATTGATTTTACTTGAATGAATAAAGAACTCTCAGAACTCTCAAGACTTCTTTGGTATCAGAATTCAAATAATCAAAAAAAACACCTGTCAGTGTGACAGGCAAATCTGCATGCAAAATGTAAATGATTGCTCAATTCCTAAGTTGCTACAGATGTTTACAGTGATTTAGAACATAACTTTAGTTCAGATTAAAAGGTTTTTGCTTTACATTTTCAAGGGGAAAAAAAAAAAAAAGCCTTCATATTGGATAATGCTGACTTATAGCACATGGTATAATAGGAGAGAAAGACATGGAATAGAAAGACAATTGGCTAGTAATGGAAAATCCTGAAGGAAAACCATACATTATTGCCTTCTCCTCCTTTTTCTTTTTTTCACTTTACCTCTGTTCTTAGTTCTTTATTTTTCTCATTTACCTTTTACCTTTCTTACATGTATTTTTTTTTGTGTACTATTTCCACACTGTCTTTTTCCATCTCGCATAAATTACTCATTATTTTTACTGGCACTTGCTTCATGCCATTTGCCCATCCCGCCCAAGTGCTTTGCTGCACTCTAAACACTTATGTCAACACCAGGAACCTGTAACCTGCTTTTAGTGTGCATACATGTACATACACCACTACTGAATATAGTTAAAGTACATCCATTGGCATACAGTTTTGAACTGGTTAAATAGCTGAAAAGAACAAGTAAATATACAAATGTGACTATTAGTGTTGTCAACTAAAGTATTAGTCCTCCTGGGCTTCTTCGGTGTTCAGAGAAAATTAACAGTGTAAGAGAAAATTAACAGCATGAGGATCCAGAATCACCTTTAACTATAACTTAGTTCTCTTTTTTAGCTATTGAAAAGTGGAGAAAACATGTTGGCTGGACAAAATCAGCTGCCTAAATCATTTGGATAAACAAGCTACATGGATCTGGATAGTGGGAATACCTGCTGATGTAACAAGTAGCTATGAAGAAACAGATCTTGGCAAGTCTTCCAAACTTTGCAAATGAATGCAGCTTTTAGAATATCTGAGCATTCAAATATATTATTTTTCCCCAAATCAGAGTATGTATGCACAAATCATACTACAGTAAGATATGTAATTTCAAGTAATTTAATCTGAGTATCTTTTTTTTTTTTTTTTTATTATTATTATATAAATCACATGCAGGGCAGATTACAATATGTCCCTATGTCCTTTAAGAAACTAAATTGAGAAAAATATGAGAATTTATGGATATATATGTGTACCTACACATTACATTCCAGCAGAGAAAGGAGAAAGGTGATACTTTCCCCACCTTCCTGTAGAAGCTCTCATTCTCCTATATCTAGGGAAAATCATACCCTTCAGCCATGTCATGTATTTGTCTTATTCTACTCATTCCATTCAGCAGTGTTAAATGGCCTCAAACTTTGGAGCTATAGTTTGTTACAAAGCTTTATATGAGAAGTCTCTTACAAGAACCAGAAAACAATTCAGTATTTGCATATCTTTAGCATTCTTCATTTTTTATTCTAGGTCTGACAAATCGGAGACTTTAGGATGAAAAAGGGTATGTGAAACAGCTGGTAGGCCTAGAAAAGAAAATTCCATTTAGTGCTAGAAAAGTTTTTTAAAAAAAGATTTTTAAAAGGAAAAGAATTCCATGGATATGGAATCAAATAATAAAAATACTCAGACTGGGAATGGGATAATTGAGTTTAATTCCTATCAGAACAAGAACACTTTTTCTTAACCTTAGAAATTTTCACATACACAGCTATACATGTATTATGATAGAATGATGTTTTAAAGCAGAGCAGCATAGATTTGGCTTTCAGTGCCTCAACTTTCTCCATTAAGTAACATATGATTCTATATCATGTGAACAGAATCAGGGACATGAACAGATGCTCCCTACACTGAAATTAAAATATGACTTTTAAGCTTGGCAAATTACAAAATTGTACTGCCTCAGAAGAAAGGGAACAAAAATTGCTTATCAAGAATGCACAGACTCTCCTTCGGTAAAAAATGAATTGTAAAGATCCTGCCCACCTCTAAGTCCTTTGGCATGAACTGGAAAAGATCCAGATCTATAAGTAAGCCATTTATTCACCATTTAACATAAATATGAGCTAATGTAAGAAAGGTGATTTAAATTAAGGTAGCATGGTGATGCATTATGTCTGGCCACACCTTGAAGGATGCATGTAATTAAAGTGAATCAGAGAAGATTAATATCTGTTGGATTTCTGTTGTTGTATATGTCAGTTTTGATTGAGTCTATACTGCTGAGTAATTTAAAATGAGTCAATGCACCATTTCTAAAATAGTCATTTGTGATCTAAGGATTATAAGTGTAGTACTAAGTATTTACAAGAGGAATTAAGTTCCTAAGTTTGACCATCTGAGAATGAAGTAAAGCAGCAATACCTAATAAAGCTGACCAAACCAAAACCAGAGATGACACAGCCCCATATTTCAGGGTATGGCAAGTCAATCAAGATGTGTGCCTGACACATATTCAACACATAGTTTGATCTTGTACATCCAGATAGTGTCATGACTCCTCTGTTAACATTTCAGACTCTTTACTCCAAGAGTGGAATGGGAGTGGAGAGATGGGGGGAGAGGGGGGGTGCGACATGCAGAAGGAAGAAAGTGCAGGGGAAAAAATCAATAAAAGGAGAATGAGTATAAGAGGATATTGAAAGTCAATGTCCAGGAATCCAGGAAGAGACAAAGGGAAAAGAGATTAAAAAATCAAATTTAGATACACTGTTGTCTTTTAGTATAGCTGTCCAAAAGCAGCAAAGTTCTTGAAGCAGCAAAGTTCCTTCAGACTTTATCAAACTATTTCTTTTGATTGAAATGAGGAGGGAAAGAGAGGGACTGAAAATAAAAACATAGTGGAATTAGGTGGTTTCTGTCTATCCACTTAAATAACTGGCAGAAAAATCATGGTTCTGCTAGTAATTGTTTTAAATACTACTAGACTAAAATACTAGAATAGGGGTAGCCTGCAATAAATGTTGAATTTATTTTATGGATATAAAAGAAAAGGAATGAATATATTTACCAGTCATGATCCATGTCAGACTACCATCCTGATCATTTCTTTTTCTCAAAAAATCTTAGCTGTTACTTTTTTTTCTTTTTTTTTTTTTTTTCCTAGGACTATTTATTGGACTCTTATCCATTGCATACTGGGATATTTGGAAATTAGACTGCAGATAATGAGATTACACTGAGACTTTGAAGAGAAGAGACAGAAATCAGCTGGTTTTATTGAAAGCTGAGCTAAGTGTAAAGAGAAATTAACAGACCATTTCCTTAATGATCTGGTGCAGGATGATTACTATTGAACAGACACATTAGCAAAGTTGGTAAAAGTAGGAAAAGTGTTTTAAGTAATTTTGCCACTGACACAAAGTTGGAAAATATCATTAATACTGGAAAGTTAGAAATTTTTACAGGAAGTCAAGGATGACTAAAGAATAAAGAAATAGATAAGACTGAAATAATTATATTAAAGTCTAGGTTTAAGCTGGACAGAAGGACCACTCTTTATTGGCATCTCCAAAACAGTATTGGTTTTGAGTTCACTGGTTGGGACACAAGGAAGAATTTGGTGTTTATGGACTACTGAGTAATTATAAGCTATCAATGCAACAAGACTCTGAAGTTTGCAGGTACCAATAAAAACACCTAATGTATAAAAACACCTAAGCTCGCTCTTTTCAGTTGGGATGAGGGAGTATCAACAGTCTTACAGATGGCTTTAGTGAGAAACTTTCTAGTATACTGTCTGTAGTTCCAAATATTCTTAGCCTCCCTTACAAAAGGAGATAAGAGTTGGGTTTTTAAGCCAAGCATATAAATTGGCCAAGGACAGAAAAAGTGAGTGTGCACCACAAATCACAATCATTTACTGAATATCAAAGGCATTATATTCTGATATTTCAGGTCAGTGACATTGGTTGTGGCAAGAACTGAAAATGACATGACATTAGGCCATGCATAATTCTGTGTTTTGATCAAGTATGCACACCATTTCTCTTTTCTTCCAGCTCCACAAAGGTTTTTACTACATCAGGGAAAAGAGAGAGAAAACAGGAGAAGTATTTAAACTAAATTCTGGCACAAGTAGAAGTATAAACTGGCCATAAATAATAATAAAAAAGTCAAAAGAGATCTTTAATCATCAAAGGACTGATCCTGTAACAAAATTTAAATGGTCAATCTGAAGCAGAAAGCCTCTTTCACTGAAAGGTACAACTTCAAAAAGATTAAACAGTATATTTCCTTGTCATACTAAACTGGATAAACCTCCTAGTTTTGTACTTCCATCAATAAGTACGTACAGCTGGAATTATTTCAACTATTTCAGATGTCCTAAACACAGACACCGAACTGAGGTCTTATAGAGTCTAAGGATAACCATATACCATCTGGTGCCTTGTAGAATGTGGTACCACAAAAGCCATGTCACACAGTTCTTCTTCTGTTTCCAGTGCTGATTTGATGCTCTTCTCCTTTTCACTGGACAGGACACTGGAGTTGATGATATGGGTCATGCATAGTTAATTAAAATCCTGATTATTAATAAGGTTAGAATTGCAGAATTGCACACTGTTATCTACAGTTTACCAAATACCGAGACACTGATGTTTCCTTCTTTCATTCTCATGACAGCAAATCTAAAAAGAAAGAGAAAGTGGCACAAAATTAAGCTGTTGAAAAAGTTTTTTCATAAATTTAGATGATGGTGTGATTATAACACTTGTGATCACAGACTTGCTATAAATTAAAAATGGTCATCAGAATTGCATTTGTCACTTCATTGAAATGTGATTGTACTAGCTATAGTTCTTTTGATAATATAATGAAAACCCATTCTGCAAATGGAAGGGGTTAGCCTGGGAAAAGGCCTTTTCTGTATGTATTTTCTACAGTGTTGTCATGATGATTTTCGTACTCCTGGCAGTGTATCCTTAAGAGTTTTTTCTTTATATATGAATCTAGAATTATAGGCATCTAAGGAATAAAGAAAACAGATTCTATTTTTCTTGTATAATATCTGGATAATATTTTGAAAAAAAAAAATACCTTTGTTTTTTTTTTTTTTTCTCTACGTATAATAATGTGCAGTCTGAACTGCTGCATCTTTACTGGAATATTTCAGAAGCAGAAACAGAAACACAAGAAGGTTTAAGAAGGTTTCATGATGTGATTATTATTATTTTTTTTTAATGGAATTAGCAGGATTTGTCTTCTTTCTTCTGTGAAAGGGGAATGAGATTAAGCCCCAGAAATGGTGCATACAGATCCATGTATCTGTGTTCCATAATCCAGAATGATTGTCAGAGGCTGTGTGCTAGGTCAGTTTTCCAAAAAGCCATTCTCTATTTATTTCTCAGTTTCTCACCAGGCTCTTAGAATCTGAACTGAGCAGATTTTGATCTGATTATGAATTTTTTTGAGCAGATTATGAATTTTGATTCCATAGCATAGCATATAATGTCATTAAAATAATTAATATTTATATATATTAATAATAGGTTCTCTTAAATATTTCACACATTGTAGAAGAATAATTTCAGCCCAGAGTTCCCATTCATTCTAAGTCCTACAGTACTTGTTAGTTGCTTTTTTTCACAGGGGTTTTCTGAAGGAAAAATAAATAAATGCACCATGCATTAAGAGTGGATATTGCACAAAAAAAATGTAGTAATCCTATTAGTATTGACACTTTCAGAGCAAGGGAAGTCTTGCATCATTTTTCTCTGCAACTTGTGAAGATGGAAAAACGTGTGGAAGATTGTGTAAAGAAAATGGCAAGTGAGCCATGGAAAGTGGAGGGAGTTTTCTTCCTTTCTGTGACTCCTGGACAAGTGCCTTTATATTTTTGCTACTTCTTCAGGTAGAAATTCAATACGTCATACAGGAACATGTGAAATCTTGACTGAGGAGGAAGTGTTTTTTATGGGAAATTTTAGATGCATGTTTACACCTACAGGTTTTGGAGCAAAAACACAATGCTAGCAATGGGAAAGCAGACTAATAATAATGTAACCCAACTCTGTGTCAACAGACAATTGTGTGCAACAGTATAGATTTCCAAAAAGATTTTACGTATAATAATACTCTTCAAAAATAATTCATTTGTTATGGGGCATAGCAGATGCTTGACTGAGTACTGAATGAAAAAGAAAAGTATCCATTGATTACTGCAACTGATCCTGACACCATTTTATATACAGAGGTCTCCATAGCCTTGTAATAACTCTTATCCACAGTTATTGCATTGCCAGACTTAGCACTGAGCCCCATGTCTACTGATCCAAGAGCATTAAATATTTATGTTAAAACAAATAAAGAAAATAAAAGCTAGTCAAACAAATCTTACATTCACTTGTACGGCTACACTGACCACTTCTCAGTACAGTAAACGTGTATTCAGCAGCATCATAACTTTATAGTCCCATTTTACTGATGTCTCTAACTGGTCTTGCTTTGCTTGGTGACAGAAAGACACCTGAAAAAAACATTTTTGCCAGCTGTAGTATTATGTGAAAGATAAGGGACTCTTTCCAAAATAAAATAGCTATTCACTTACAGATAATGGATTTTTAGATAGAGACGAGATAATAATTGCAGATCTGATTTTGTATGAAAGGGTAGTGAAGTGTTCTGTGTTTTGGAAAAATCTATAAATGTCCTATGGAAAACTATACTTCAGACAACTAAGGGTATAAGTTTCAGAAGTAAACACAGTGGTGTATAAGTGCTGTGAGATGGTTGGTGCTGTAAGGGGACAAACTTTGTGATCTCGTAAATACCACCGTTACAGAAAGACCTTGGCAAAAATAATAAAAAAAAAACGAGGACATATAAAGTTAAGTATGCAGATGGGCTAGCCAAAAAAAAAATATAATAAACAAGTTCTTAGCATTCTCCCAGGGTGCCAAGAACTCTAGGGACAAATTATTATGGGATTAAAGATCTAGATGATTTGAAAAGGGACTTAGAGAATCATCAACAGAAGGGTTTTTTCTTTCCTTTTTTTTTTTTTTTTTTTTTCAAGAAGACTTGAAGCTGATGTAAACATGTAAGTGATAATTCTAGCTGTTATTGTCTTATATCTTATGTCCATGTTTTCAGCCTTCTAGGTATTATGCAAAGTTGAATGACTGTTTAATTGTGTAATGAAATGTCCCATCGGATCATTTGGAGAAGAGATGCTCAGATTTTCAAGGATATCACGTATGTGTAGACACACATAGCTTGAACTGAAATATTGCAATATCAAACATATGATTACTTTTTGTAGTAATCATTACTACAAAAAAAAAGTCATTACAATAATGACTTTTTTTTTCTTTTATTTATTTATTTTTTTTTTGTGAATGAAAAAACAACAACTTTTCTTTCCATCTAAACTCCCCCCAAACATAACAACAGTAAGAGCAAATCTCTGGCGACCATTAAGCTGTTTCCAATTCCTTGTAAATACAGTATTTCTTGTGCTACAGAAAGAACTGTTGCATTGAAAAATGTATGTTTTTTTGACTGATTACTTTTAAAGAGTAACAGGAATGTGCTGAGAAGGAGATGAAAATTGTGTACACAGAGAGTGAGAAAAAAATCTCGTATATATATACATATATACACACACACACATATATGGAAGTAGAAAAGAAATCCTGATTCACCACTTTTGAGCACCAAGATGAAATACCCTGCACATTTATTGCAATTAGCCAGAGTCAAGCTGCCTGCAGGTGCAAAGCAGTATATCTATGTATGTGTAGTCCTGTGTCTAAATAAATTAACCTCTCTAAAAACCTGTTTATAAATTCAGCTTTACAGAGTCTGACAAACCTAAGAGAGCTTTCCAAATTCAAGCCAGACTGCACACAGCTGTGTGAAGGTAACAGATCTGTGGATGGTAGCCTGAATGTCTCTGCACTCTGTAAGGTGTCAGAATCTCTGAAGGAGATGGAAGTAACCCAATATACATACGGCATTCTGTGGGACAAAGGAAAAAAACACAGTTAAGTTGTCCATATTCATAAGCAAAATCACACTGATCTTTTATGTCCTCTTTAGATTGCCAATGATTTGAAATGTAATGTTATTCCTCTGAATGTTGCAAATCATAAAATACTCCCTATGGGAAATTAATTCCTTTTTTCCAAATATTAATTTGGCAGTTAAACCAGCAGTATAACATGTAGCAAACTATTACTAAACTATGTATAGACAAACATGCAAAATGAACTCATGGGATAAAATCCCAAGGACTTCTGGGAGCACTGTGAATTAGCAGTTGATGGGCACATGCTATGCTGTTTGCTGATTTTGGCAACACTTTTATGATATGCCATACAAATAAAGCTACAATGCCAATGAAGTTGTCTGAACCTGAAAACACATGACACTTTGTATTCTATACCACTAATTTACAATGACCATTTTTATTTGTTTTTCTGTGGGGAGAAGACAGAACACCCTCAGCCACTAACCCTAGAAGACTGCATAGCAACTCATGTGTGTTTACTGGACAAACCTACAATGATTAGTCAAGTGGTAATCTATCATATGGGAGATAATCTTACATTAAATGCTCATATAGTCTCTCTTACTCTTTTCTTCTTCAACCCCCTAGTTACAATTGTCTTAAAAGCGGATGGTAATCCCGAAGTGATACCATGTGTGTGGTGATACCACATCTGTTTTATAGGCAACAAATCCAGATTTCACATGCCCAATATTGCTTTTATGAGCCTAGAGATTGTCTGATCAGATGTCCTAAGTAGTACAAATAGGGGATGTCAATAAATATACCCATACCCTTCATTGCCACATTTTGTTCACTTACTAAAATTTTATACTGAAATCATGGATATTCAGCCTCATAAAATATATAGTCACCTCAGAGCTTCCTCCATATATATGAGCTTCCTTCTTCGTAACAGTCTTTAACAATACTAAAAGTCTTAATTAATTCTTCATGTTTTTAAAGTTCCCTGTGGCACAATCTAACCTTTCTATTGACTCTTCTGCCTAATTTAGGGATAGTTTCTGTTCTTAAATTGGTTTTGAAATTATTAGGTAGTGCAAAAATGCTTGTACTTGGAAAGAAAAAAATAAAAATCTTCCTAATAAATTGCAGTTTTATGCTCATTTATTTTAACTGTAAATATTCCTGTTGTGACCAAACTAACTGAAGAGAACATATGAATGTGAAAATTATGGGTTACATCATAATTACGTTAGTCTCCTTTTTATTTAAATTTTCTTATATGGTCTGAAATAGTTCCATTTGTTGAACTATTGAACTAGCCCGTTCTTAGACTGTTAGCTTACTCAGTCAGTATTCATATATAGCCACAGCTTTTTGTGGGAAAATTACATATAAGTTACATATAAGTCTAACAAGAACCATTTTGACAAAGGGCTGATAAGTACGAGTCATGCAAACAGCTCTAAAGTTTTGCTTCCTGCAAGGGTAAAAACCACTGAAACTGCAGTGAACTGAAATGATTGAAATAATGCTTGCTTTTTTTTTTTTTTTAAGTTCAATGATTGTTGTAGATTCTGTATTCTCATCAATGAGACTTACTGGCTATGAAACACAGTGGTACTAATAATCATTTAAAAACAAAACAAAACAAAACAAAACATAATTTTTACCATAGCTAGTGTGAGGAGAGTGATATTGAGGCATTGTGATATCGAGGCCTGATTCAGTGTCAATCTATGAATTTCTCAACAGGTAGTATAATTCAGCACCAATGATCACTTTCTAGTAACATCAAAGAACACCAAAGTAATTAAGTCCTAGCCATCACAGCGAATCATGAAGTTAACAGTTACTCCAGAATGCTTTGCATATCTGTTCTAACCATCCCTAGAAAACAAACAAACAAACAAAGAAAACACAGTCACACACTAATTTCTCTACAACAAATGATGGAAAAACAAAACAAAACAAAACAAACAAAAAAAAAAACCACTAAAAAATAATAACATGCCATAGGAAAAGAGCTCCAGCATCATTTCCCATGCTACTGATATCTTCATCCACTACAAAGAGGAAAAGAAAAAAGATTTATTCTTTATAATTCAACAGAAAACAAAATATATTAAAGAACTATAATTTTGCATATTATTTTTGGATGATATCTTTGACTTTCAATAAAATGTACTGTTTGTCCATACTGACACTTTTTACATAGAACAGAATTAGTATATACTGTCATGATGAACTGGGAATATTAGAGAATAACAAGGGCATTGACTGAAGAATAGCAAGCAAAATTCCAGAATGGGTCCCAAAGGACACAGATATAAACAGTTGTAACATTAAACCTAGCTATCTCCTTCACTGCTACCACATGCCACAGGTGTGGAATAGGTAAAATTATATAGTGAGGGAGTGATGACAGATCTTTATCCATGCATCATTCCCACTGAATTGCATATTTTCACATTTTATTTATTTAGGTATTTTTGTTATTACTCTTGGACATGTTTCAACAAGTTAGAATTTCTAATTGACTTAATGTAAACATTCTGAAAAAAATATGTTCTGAGAAAAAATGCATTTGACATTTGTCTGTTTTTCTTCTTATTAGGAGCATTTGTATGAAAAGCAGAGAACACAGAAGTTCATTTGGTTCCAAGATCTATTTCCCACCTGAAGTCATAATCAATTCCATATTAACTAATTGAACTTCAAATGGATTTTAAATAGATTTTATAATTAGAGAAATACTCTGCTTGATGTAGAAAAGAAGAAGGTAAACCTGGCTTAAAGCCAGTTTAGCATTCCCCTGCTCATAGGTTAAATCCCAGTACAAGTTAAAATAGCCTCAGGCTTTCTTTAACTTGCAGCAGATGGTAGAATCCCTTAGAGGCAATTACATTGGCAGGGATGACTGGAGCACGGTATGCTCCAAGTATAGTCCTTCCTGCCCCAATACTAGCATTTCCCTAGCCAGGTTGCTGCAGTGACAGCTTTACATTGCTCAGAGATTTCTCCCATGTGGGATAAATCCCCAGTTAGTCAGAACAGGTTTAATTGTGTTTAGAATTGCTAAAGCAATACACAGCCAACTTGGCTCAGCCTAACAATTGGCCCCACAGCCAGAGTTAATGAATAAGCAATAGTCCAGTTCTGTATGACATCAGTTATTTTTTACTTTAAAATAGATTAATATAAATCCATTTTTTTCCTCATTCTCATAGTAGTTCACATCTAAAGATCATCTATATGGAAAAGTGATTTCTGTTAGATCTTCTGATTTTAATTGACACTTACCCCCTTGCCCAGTTAGCACAATTATGCTGGAAAAATAAATAATTAAATAAAGAGACCCCCTCCTGTGAAACCTCAGGTTGGCAGTCAATAAAGCATTTCTACAGCCTGTATTCTTGGTCCTCATGTACCTTGGTCACAGCCTTGCAAGTTCCTTATTCCTTTTCATTAGAAAACTGGTAAGACAAAAATTTCATTCAGATGTTCTTCTCCAGAATTCTTTGTACTCATCAACTGAACAGCATCTTTAGTGGGTATGGTTGAAAAATCACAGAAAACTGCTCTGATGGTGTTACAAAGTTCTACAGGTTAACAAAATCTCTGCATGCATTTTTAAATTCTTTTAGGAAGGCCTGGTGATTTTTTACATTAATCTAGTGTCTGCTGTGAATGTAGGGGTCCAGTGAAATAAGTCTTATAAAGGGTGCTCACCAGAGTCTCTCTATTTAGTGTATTACAGCTGCTGATCTTTTTCTAGATCAGAAAGGTGTACTGCAATACCTATTTATACTTAACTTAGCTGCTGATTGCTAACATCCAAAACGCCAGTCTCTTACAACTTTTAAACCATGAGGGAAAACAGAAAAAGGATAAAGAAGGTAGGTCAGACACAGAAGCCACTTTTAATATGAACTTGTACATATATATTTTTTCTCAGTAACAAACTCTAGCTGCCCAAAGCCCAAAGCTCCAAAGCTTTCAAATAGCTTTTTAGCTTTTTTTTTTTTTTTAAAAAAAAAGAAAAATCTAAATTTTTTTTTTAATCTTTAAAAATCTTTTAAAAAAAAGATTTTAGATTTTTCTCTTCATTTTATGCTTCTTTCTTTGTCTAATGCACCCCAAGAAGACCAAGCTACAATGCCTTGCACATTTTATATGATGTTTTCAAACATTTATTTATGCATTTTTTCTGAAATGTTTTTACTTTACCAAGATATTTTGGAAGAGGTGTTGGCACTTGATATGCAAGTCATAATTTCTTTTCTATCACTTATGTAATCTGTAAATTATATGTATGAATATTTTAACTTCCTAGAATAATTATTTGTCTGAAATTTCAAGCCTGTGAACATTTAACTGGTCAGTACTTATCTTTGTAAACACTCAGAAAGCTTCCATGGTGACTTTGAAAGAGGAACCTAAAATGAAACGTCTCAATTTGAATTTTGGTATGTAAATAAGTTACCTGTTGTTCAAAAATGTTGAAGATGCACGTACCTCTTACTTGTGTGCATATTGGTATATATCATGCAGTGTATGAAATGCCATCTACCAAATGAATATGAACCCTTGCCTGGAGCCACTGCAGACCAAATTATGACAGGTACAATATAGGAAAACACAGAATGTAGAATATTCCTTACAGCTGAAAGGCCTTATGAAATTTAGGCCTTTCATCTGCTAAAAGTATGAGATTTGCCTATACACAGACTCTTACAGGCATACAAATGAACATGCATAAATACTTGAATGTCCTTATGCCTTCTACCCTGCAAATGATGAGGAAGGACAGTAGAAGGAACAGAAGGACAGAAGAATAGTTCTATTTTTTTTTTTTTTCCTGAGCTCCCCTCAGCAAGCATGAGTAGGCTGGAGATCCTTCAAGTAGTCTAGGAAACCTCTTTGCAAATACCTTCTTCATATTTAGTCAGGGTTGACAGCTTCCTCACCTGTATGTGAAATCTACATCAGTTCAGTCACCTCATTGGCTGAAATGGGACAAGTTTTCATTAGGAGCAGAACCTCAAACACCTCAAGCTTCTTCCCTGAACTTTGAACATCATTGGTCTCCACTTTATCATGAAGCACCGATTTCCTTGTTCCTTTATGTTTACTATATTATATTGTGAGCAGTGAAGCCCTTGTTGTCTCAGCTTCACATTTGGCTTTCTGGCATTTGCAGATCAAGCAAAGAATACTGAAAATGTATATTTTGCCATATGCACAAGTTCCAGTACTTTACCTCTGATACCTAGTTTTTCAGAAAATGATGCCAACAGTTATTCTAAACACAATTTTTTCTTACTAGTTTATTTTCTTTGGCTTCATAACCAAAATCTACTGCTCCCACAGCCAAACAACCAAACAACAAGAAATCCTGCAGAATAACAAACAATTTCAACAAGAACTGTCAAACTGTACCGAGAAATTAAATAAACAAGTTAATATGGCTATTGTAATGTTCTCTGAATTACAAGTAGCACAGGTAGGTAAAGTAGGCAGAACATTAAAAAAATAAAAAAAACAACGCTGTATGGATATACACATATTACATTCTTTTTCTCTAGAATTTATGAGATCTTATGTATCATTCTTAGTTTATTAGTCTATAACTTTATGATGTTTGGCAAACTGGAATGCAATAATGTTATAAATTGTATTGACAACCTTTTCATTCCTAAGCCTCATTTTTATTGTGCTGGTATCTTGTAGAAATTGGCACACAAGATCCTATTAGATTAGGCAGACATATTTTTTGACATACAAAAAAATATTAAATGTCACTCTGTTTTGATGAAGGTCAATCAATACCAGTTTGCTAGAAAATTCCTGGTATGTACTTCTCATATTTCAGACCCTAAAGTCCTTATTTATTTATTTATTTAAAGTTTTTAGAAGTAATAATAATAATTAAAAATATATAAAATTAAATTAAAAATATAATAATATTTTGGTGGGATCATATATATTTTTTGGTGGGATCAAATATATTTTTTTGGTGGGATCAAATATATTTTTTTTATACATTTTTTAATGGCTCCCTGCAAGGGAGCCATTATTTTGTGACGTAAATATTGGTGACTGGTCAATGGCAATTACATTTTGCAAATCATTGTTCTATAATATGCTATCACTTTATACTATTCATGAATATTAATGAATTTCATAGTCTGCTAAACTCATCAAATATTTTAAATCAAAATATGGAATTAGCAAGCATAAATGTAGCCTTATAGGTTTTATTTATTATATTACATTTATCCCTGTTGTCTAGTACAGTGATCTCTCCAGTTAAGGTGAAATCCTTAAAAATAGGATACCTAAATGTGGAATTCCTCTTGTGCAACAGAAGGTTTTTGATATTGTGGGTTGGCAGGGGGTCTTGTGTTATTATTATTATTTTTTTTTCTTTTGAAAAACAAATCTTCAATGACAAATGCATTAATGACAAGGGAAGTTCTTAGCTGTGAATTTTAATTAATTTAAAACTGTGGTGTTTCAAGGACATGAAGAAAGAATTCAGTAATATAACATAGGTAGACTGATGTCAGTGAAACTTGTACAAAGATATTGTGAATTTTTATTTCTGCAGCTATTAGTTGTGAATTTGGAAGTTCCATATGTAGTCAATAAGCATTTGCAAGTGTTCATACTAGCTGTAAATCTAACACTCTTTGTTCTGACTCCTAGAGAACCCACTGTTAGGAAAAAATGTTGAAAAAATACTTAGATATTTTATGTTGAAACTAAGTGAACATTTTTATGATGTTACAAAGGTGATCACATTTTGTTTGTTTTTGTTTTGCTTTAAAAATGCAGGTTTTAAGACCAAATGAGCATGACTTGTATGAGTTAAAGGAATCTTAGACAAAAAAAGAAAAATAATTTCACAACCTACTGGTGCACATTTCTTTTTAATTTCACATTTAACTGAAGAGAGTTCCTATTTCCAAGAAACTACTTGAACAAGGTGAACATATACACATTTGTGTAGAGGAAATTTGAATGTCCTTATGTCTTTTTAGCTTTAGCATGGGATGGACGTTTTTCAGGGATACCAACTTCTATTCAATTACCTTCCCATTAATTTATACTCTGGAAGGATACATTTCTAGGGTGAAGCCACCTGGGTAGTTGGGCTTCCTTCTAACTCTGACAGAAAGTCCAATGGGAGAGGATGGAAGACATGCAGGGAGCTGTGGGGCAACCGCTCTGAGAAACAATATGTCAGGAGACCTGACTTCTTGAATTTGTGCTCTTATGTTCTTTTTGCAGAGAGATTTTTTTCTTTATAGCTTGTTTTTCTTCAACTTAATTCCTCCATAGTAGTCACTCTACCTATGATCAATTCAATCTTTTCCTTCCCTCCACATATCCTTCCCTCCTTTTTATCATTGTCCTTTCCTCCTTTCTGTCTTTATAAGATTCACCCAAAACAGAAAACTTGTACCGCAGAGTATGAGTCCCTGTTTGAATCCTGACTCTCATTATCCTTTTTGACTTCCTTTTCTCTCCTTCAGAAACCACTTCTCTCCTGGTATACAATTTGTCCAATGCCTATCTCTGTATGAAATTCTCTAAATCAGTTTTCTAATTCTATATTCCTGATGAAAGGGACAAAGATTAAGAGTGGATCAATGCTACAGAGTTGTTATATCTCATCATCAATGGATATCCATTTTTGTTTCTCAGCCATAGAGCAGATCAATAAAAACTTTTTTTTTTTTTTTCGCATAACCTACTTATATATCAAATTATGATATAAGCCACATTATCAATTTATTCTAAGAGGTGTTTACCATGACTGCATTTAAAACCAACTGAATATAGTTAACCACAAAGCAGGTTTCAAGTTTTAAATAAAGCTTATTTCCATCTAAAATTACATCTTGCACTGTACTTTTCAAAAGGAATAAATGTTAAGTGCTTTCTGTTTTGATTCTCAAGTGATACGCTTCTTAGGATTAATACTTGACTCATTAATGGCAGGCTTAGAAATTGCAAGAACCTGGTCTTCCTTAGGTTCTTGTAGGGCTTGTCCATGCATGTCCTCTTCTCCAAAGCTATATTTCAATAGCAAAATGAAGTTTTAAGTGTAAGTTAAAAAGAGCAAATGAACATCAATCAGGAAGCGGATGTTAAGGAGAAATATTCAGTAGTACACACAAACTTGTACATTAATTTTCTTCAAATCTGATAATGTCTATGTGCAATTGGTTTTGTATTTAAATGCTGACTCTATTTACAAGCATTTCCCACATTGGTTATACAAATTGTTTGGTTAATCAACGTGTAGAAGAAAAAAAAAAAAAGGGAAAAAAAAGTTTTCAGCAAGGTGCAGAGCTCATGAATAAGAATCAGCAGTTCTTATTCACAACAGTTTGTACTGTATGGTGGGATTGTGACATAGTACTGTCAGTTAGGAAGGGCTCTGAGATTAAGCCTTTCTGCAAACCCTTGTCCTCCAAGCTAAAATCCCTTGCCCACCATTTTTAACTATATATTTACACAGAAGCCATTTTTTTCTTTTTTTTCTTTTTTTTTTTTTTTTTAAGAAAGCATAACCATCTTGCTAATAAAAATATTCAAACTGCAGTTTATTGATGTCAACAATACATTTCTTAATCTATGTGTAAATGGTTGTATTAGATTTACATGGCAGAGGGGCGGCCTCTGTGAGAAGAGTCCAGAAGCTGCCCCGTGTTAGGATACGTTAGCTGCCCAGCCAGTTCCGTCTGACTCCAAAGTGGTCTGCCACTGGCCAGACAAGCCAGTAAGCGATGTTGTTTGTGCCTTTGGGAGAACAGACTTAAGAAAGGGAAACAACTGCTGTGCAAGAGCTGCCGAGAAAGCGTGGCGTGAGAAACAGCCCTGCAGGTCCCAAGGTCAGTGCAGCAGCAGGGCAGGAGGTGCTCCAGGCACAGAGCAGAAGTTCCCCTGCAGCCTGTGGAGAGGCTCCGGGTGGAGTAGGCTGTTCCCCTTCAGCCCATGGGTCCCACATGGAGCAGATCTCCATGCTGCAGCCTGTGGAGGAACCCTCGGTGGAACAGGTGAATGTGGCCTGGAGGAGGCTGAAGCTCATAGAGAAACCCCAACAGGAGCAGGCCCCGGGCCAGAGCTGCAGCCCGTGGAAAGGAGCCCATGCAGTAGCAGGGGTCTGGGAGAGCTGCCACCCATGGTGAACCTGTGTTGGAGCAGTGTGTTCCTGATGGATGGACCCCGTGGTATGCACCCATGTTGGAGCAGTTCTTGAAGAGCTGCTGCCTGTGAGAAGCCCCTGTAGGATCAGTTCAGGAGGGATGGCATCCTATGGGAGGAACCCTGCATGGAGCAGGGGCAGAGAGTAACCATGAAGGAGTGGCAGAGACAAAGCATCAGGGACTGACCGCAGCCCCCATTCCTCATTCCCCTGCACTGCTTTGGAAGAAGGGGGTGAATGTGTTTTTAGTTTGCTTTTAGTTTCTCACTGTTCTAGTCTGCCAGTAATAGTCCATAAATTATATTAATGTCCATACACCAAGTTTGTTTTGCCCATGAAGATAATGGGTAAGTGATCTCCCTGTCCTTATGAGAACACTTGAGCCCTTTTCATCATATTTTCTCCCCCTTTTCCTTTGAGGAGGGGGAGATTTAGAGACGTTGTATTGAAAACCCCTAGGATGACTATAGTGAGACTTTAGAGAAAACAGTCAGCTCTATGTACACACCCACATCCTTCACTGTGAGTCAGAAAAAAAAAAAAAAAAAAAGACAAATGTAAAGAGAATGAAGCTTCAAAGAGCATTTGCCTGGGAGCATTTGTTGTTGATGAGCAGTGCTTAAATCAAGGACTTTCCAGCTCTTCAAGCCGCACTGCCAGCAAGAAAGCTGTGGGTGCACAAGAGGCTCAGAGGGGCCACAATCAGGATTGCTGACCCAAAGTGGCCAAAGGGAAATTCCATACCATATGGTGTCATGCTGAGCAATAAAACTGGAGAGAGTTGGCTGGAGGGGCTGCCACTGGATGGGGAGTGGCTGGGCATTGGTCTGTGGGTGGTGAGCAGTATTAAACTGTATTTATCTCAACCCCCAAGCTTTACCTTATTTCCGATTCTCTCCACCATCTCACTGTTGGTGAGTGAGTGAATGGCTGTGTGATGCTTAGCTGCCTGCCACTATGTACATAAAATTATTTGAAAAGTAAAAGGAATAGATGTTTTCTGTGCCTAAACTCAACCTGACAAGTTACAGGCCTGTACACAACCAAGTGAGATTCAACTTAAATATTTAGGAAAAACAAAACAAAACAAAACAAAATGATTTTAAGCACAGTGAACCAGTAAGAATAAATTGCCTGGGAAAGTTGCAGCACTGTAGAAATTCCAGAGCAATTGGACAAATGTCTGTCACATAAACTGAATTATGGCGTTAAAACCTTTCACATTCCATATCAACCTCATGATTCAATCTGTAAGTTTGAGAAGTATATGAGTTATATACACATTTTAATAAACATATTTAGTGGAATTTAAATAAAAAATGTTATGATGACACTGCTGGCTAAAGTAAAAATTAGACATGAATTTTTGGACTCATCAGACATTGTTTTATCAGAATCTTATATTTCAAGTTATTTATCATGAGCTACTATGTGCTGAGGTAGCATGAGGTCCATTATGATCTCTAAACTCCATTGTTTCCTTCCATTTTGTTACTATAAACACCAAAACCACAACAAAACACAACAAAACAAAACAAAAATACTGTTTGTTTTGTTTTGTTTTTTCCTCACATCTTGTGACAGGATACCTAAATACTGGAAGACAGTGATACAATGGATTCAAACAATGGTTTACACTATATAATTGCGGTTTAGGCTTGCACTTTCTCTAAAGTTACTTTTCTTCTAAGCTTAAGCTAGACTTATTAATACTTCAGTATAGATATTTTGCAGGTGTGAGGCTTAATTACAAAATATGTTGGTTCTGATGAATAAATTGGATGATTAAATCCAGCTTTGGATGCAGAACAGTGCAAGTTATATTAAAAAGTCATTATATTTGGAAGTCAGAGCAAGACACTATCACTAAAAGGCAATTGGATAAAATTAGCTTTGAGACTACAAGACTACAAGTAGGATTTAGTAAGTGAATATTGACATGTGCATTTTATTATAAGCCTCTCCTCTTTTGTTTCATTTCTTAGTTACTTTAGATATCAATGAAATAAGACACATAAAAGACTCCCACACCAATTTGTACCATTGCACTTTGGCTCTGCTCAGCTCGTAAAATTGTTCTCCTGTGTCTCAGATGCTGGTGAATCAAAGCTGAAGCCATCATGTGGGCTACAATAAACTCTTTGTTCTTCTAACTTGTTTTCATCAATGATATTTTGTTTCCTACAGCTGTGTGTCACAGAAAATATGCAGCTGTCTTGTACAGAGTTCCAAGTATTGCAATCTAAATGGCTATCTCTGTCTACAAGGCATCATAAGTACGATCAATGAAACCCAGGGAATTCTAGTTTTTATAAACAAATGCTTAATACTTCAGGATTACCGAATGAGACTGCATGGCTCTGAAAAATTGTACCTGAGGGCTTATACAATTTTAAAGAATGAGAAATGTGTATGCTACCACAATATCTGCTATCATCAAATACCCCTCAGCTCTACTACAAGACTTTCATGAATATTCTTCAGTGTAAGTCTTGTTTTGTGTTGCTCTGTGTGAAATCTTTTGTTTTGATTCTCTTTGCTTCCTTTCATGCTGATAAAGTGTTATAAGTGCATGAAATACTTCCCAAGTGACTAACATAAAATGCTCAATGCTAGTGAATCTCTGAGGAAGCCTTTTGTTGAATGCAAAAAGGGAGATACCAGTAACAGCATTGTAAACTACACATTATTAACAAAATAATATAATAGCAATACATCAACCTAGCAGGAATTGCAAATAAATCTTCAGAATTAGGGACTCAGAAGACTAAATTTATTCATGCTTTTCTTTTCCTGTCTTTTTTATTCATTGTGTATCACCAAAATGATACACGCTGTCTCAGTCATATTTTTGGTATATATCTGCCAATTTTATAGGCAAATCCTTCAGCCTTAAATAAAGACATCCACTGAAAGAAAAGTGAGCATTTACCTGAATAAAACCTTATGAATTTGCTTTTACAGGACACATTGCGGTTGTCCTTAGAAGCATAGCTCATTACCTGACAGATCACTTGAAGTGATTCTACACATGTGTGAGCAGACATGGAAAACGTTCAATATTCATACAAACCCTCTGTAAATACTGGCACCAGCAGCCACTGGGATGCATCATGTCAGTACCTCACATAATTTATTTATAATATGTTCCATTAACACTGCTGGATCAGATTTGTTCAAATAACAACTAGTTTGCATGCATGTAATATTCGAGAGTAGACTTCTCTGAATGTATATGTCCTGTTTTTTATTTGCTTGTGTGTTTTTTAACCATTCAGCCAACTCAGTCTAGCCTTAAGACTCAATTTATCATACATATCAATGTTTTTGTACATGTATATATGAATTTTATGTGCCTATGTATGAAAGGCCTAGGCAAATCTTCCATAGGGAATACTTTGCACACAGGATTGTATAAGTGCAGATTGTAACGTACTCTGAATGATGTTTCAGACCATGTTGTAACAGATGGTGAAAGTCAATGCTACTGTAATGACTGAAAAGAAAGTACTCTGATTTATGAAATGTCTGGTTATGGTCAATTTGTTGGCTATACTCAAGTGTGGAAGTGCCTTTAACAATATTGACATAAATAAGAACAAATGTGTACCCCAGAAGGCTACTTCTCCAATGCACTAAGAGCTGAGAACTCTAGTGTACAAAAGCAAGGAAAAACAAATAAAAAACAAAAAACTAGAAGCTGAACTGTCACCAGTAGCTTTGTAAGAAAAACTAGATCTTAAGGCATTCTACCTGCCAGTTTTTCTTTGAAATGTATACTGGTGCACACATCTTCACTTTGAATTTAATCAGAAGAGATCAGGGTGTGTAGTGAAGATTCCTATTGCATGGAATGAACCACAAGGTTAATCGACTGATTTGTTTCATGATTATCTGTTTTGAATGTGTATTATTTTCAGCTACAAAACTGAATTATATTATGGCATCTAGATAACCAAAAGTAGTAATGCACCTTCCAAAATGACTGTATTCAAAAGATATGCAGTCTCTGAATTCTGAGAGTTTCTTCAGTCACTTGCTGCTGTCCATCTTCGCAGAAAGTCACTGCAGAATCTGAGATGGCTGCTACCTACATGAGATAAACTGACCCATTCAGAGAAGTAAGTCCCACACGAAATAATCAGGTCTTACTGTGTGGCAAAGAGTTCAATTACTGTAATCAGTAAATTGTCATTTTTTAACTCCAAACCCTGCTCATCTGCAAAAATCCCATATTTCTGGAGCACTGTTTTGTCTGCCAGATCATAAGGATGAAATATCAAAACAGAAAAATCAATGTTCTTTCTTCATCTCATACATCCTTCAGACACCGCATTTATTTATTTCTGTCCAGAGAAGCAAAGAGAGAAAGCATATGGCTCTAGACCAGTTTCTGCTGGCATGGGATGCCTGGATATTCTTCTTCAGAAAAGCTTCTCTTGAATTTCTGGATAAATAATCAGGAATCCAGAAGAGGTACAGTTTGCATTACTCTGTTCTTCAATCTCAGTTATGTTATCAAGGTGCTCTTGGACGGAAATGGAGTGTAAATGTTCACTGACTCAGGTCTGTATTATTTTGGTAGTATGTGTAAACCTGCTTGTGCATACCTGCTTGTGAAATGCCAAAACAAAACAGTATGAAGAGAAATATAAGACTCTGAAGGACACAGACTGGCATTCAGTTAAGAAAACAAACAAAAAAAAACATCATTTTTTTTTGTTGTAAAGAATTACTTTTGGTTCTGTCTTTCAATCCTACCTTTATGAAAGTTTCAAACAGCAATAAATACAAGAGATTGAGAAAATCATCTCAGAAATTTCAGAAGTTTTTTCCCATAATTGTTCTACATATTTTTAGTGATTTGGTTGGCTATTATAGCATATGTTGTAATAAACAATACCGAGAACAAAATCAACTGATGCACAACTAAAAGCTGATCATTATCACCCAGATATACATAGAATATACATGTGGAATCTGGTAAGAAGAGTTTTATATGATTGAATCGGTGTCAAATATCTGTTCTGCAGTGAAGAACAGATCCACCTTTTTCTTTGCTCTTCGATCTGATGAGGAACCTATAGGACAGATTGCAAAAGTTCTCTTCCAAATTGGGACTATCTGGAAAAAATAAATAAATAAATAAAAATTCAGATATATATCTTTATTAATAAGATTTAATGAAATGACAATTTCTTGGGGCTTAATTCCCAAGAAATTTTCATTTTATTAAATCTTAAATCCAGCTTCTCCATTTCAGAATTCAGTTCCTTGCAATTCAAGAACTTCTTCCGCTGCCAGGACTGTCATCCAATGCTTATTTGTTTGAATAAAAATTACTGCTGTTTTAAGACAGGGTAGAACTCCAACTAAGACTATCATCACTTATGGGTATCAGCAATCCCTTACACTGGAATCACAATCACATAAACAAACAAACAAACAAATCAAGACCCAAGGATTACTTGACCTTGTATGACATTCCAAAAATGACATGAAAACCTATTGAGGAAGTTCATCGTGTTAGCACTGACCAAGTTTCATAAAACAAAGACAGCTAATTTTGAAATGAAATTTCAAATTAATTTTCCTGTTTATTTTTGTGATAGATCTCTATATTAATTTATTTAGTGTTTAATAATGTATACAAGCAGTTTATAATTTTGAAGCATAATTGAAATGGAGCAGGCATTACGCAAAATTATTTACATTACGCAGATAGTTTCAATTTTTTTTTTCAAACTAAATCTAGCAGATATTGCCCTCAGAAATTCAAGCAACCCCCCAAAATTAACCCCGCAAAAAATCTACCACCAAGAAAAAACAGAACAGTAAGAGAAAATTATAGAAATTACAAAAATTATTCAATTATTATTTATGACACTAAATTATTATACATTATATAATTATAACATATAATATATATATATATTTATGACATATTTTTATTAAATTTATATTTTTATATTTATGACACTAATTATTATTTATGACACTAAAGCAAAATTATTTATTTGTTTGTTTGTTTGTTTTTCTAAGTGACCAGAAGTCTCACTTCATTTCTTGAGGGGTGAGGTGCTCAGGAAATGATTAAGCTTTAGGGAGATACTCTCCAGTACTGACACAGGTACAAAACAGGAGACTATGCACTCTGAGCCTGCCCTGTGACCCCTTCCAGTGAAGGTCACAGTGAAGATGAAGGTCCTTAATTTTTAGGTCAGTGTGTTAACCAAAATAGTTTGTGGTGTCTTCTGGTTCATGAAGAGAAGGTCATGTAAGCAATCCCCTCTATGCAGATGCTAGTCATTATATGCATCTTCCTTCTTAGAGCAAAGACCAGTAGAAAGACAAAAAAAATAATGAAATGAAATGAAATGAAATGAAATGAAATGACATGACATGAAAAGAAAAGAAAAAAAAAAAAAAGTATTTTAGAGAGCACCAAGCAGATAGGAGACATCTGCCTTTGAAGCACCTGGGTAAATTCTTCATATACCTACAATGCACAGAGCTCCTCAGCAGTCTCTGGCCTGAAGAACTGTTAGACAGCATATGTGACCCCAGTTTGAATATTTCCAACCAATGGAAATACTGGCATGTCTTACTGCTTCAATAAAAATAAAAATAAAAATAAAGAAGTAAAAGTTTAAGAGAAGTGCAGAAATATCAGAGTTGTTAATCAAATGAGCCCTTCAGATGAATGCTATTTCTGCCTGCTATTGAATATTAAATGAAGCAAGGCAGGAGACAGGAGTGAAGCCTTGCCCTTGTGATCAGTGCCTGGAGGAAGAGTTTCCTGCCACTGAAGTAGTCAGTACCTGACAAGCCATTCATTAAAACAGAATGGTCTGTTAATGTCTCTTCTTGTTTCAAAGTTACCATATAAATCAAATTACAAAGCCTGAACCCTGTAGGAAGATGAGTAAAGCAATTTGATCTGGGAAAATGGCAAACTTTAAGAATCACTTGCAAAATTTTAAACAAACCCTGAAATATAACAATAATTACCACAGAAATGACATGGCTGCAGTTCAGGAGGCTTCAATGACAATTTTAAACCTTTTTTTAATCAATCTAATAACTGTTCTTAGATGATACTACCCATTTCTCATAAAGTGAAAATGTTCTTGAGAAATCTATAGCAGGAAAATACTGATAAGTGACAATATATGTAAGTCTACTACCCACTTTGAAGAGAAACTATGTTCCAAAGAACAAACCAGCCCTCACAGCTATTGTGCAGAACTTTGATGTTCATTTCACAGCAACTAAATTTTTTGTCTTTGGTGGGTCGTAGTAGCTGAAGTGTGTTCTGTTCTTGTAGTACAAAAGTAGGAGATTTTTATGCCAACATTTGTGGCCAGAAGCTACAGTAAATATAGTCAATTACTTTTATTCAACATGAAAAAGAGAGAATGGCAAGCCAGTTTTCTACAGAACAATGAAGCTTTTGTGCCTACACACTAAGTGGAGTTTAAATTGCAGCACAGAGAGAAAACCGGACTTTAAAAAGTACATTTACTTTCTCAAAACACCTGACAATTACCTGTAATCCAACTACATTATTAAAAATCCAGTTGATGACAACCTTAAAATGGTTATTATTTTCCTGTGCCATAGATACGCCTGGTTACAACTATTATTAACAAGCCCACTAATGTGTTTATGACTTAAGTAGCAATGTTAGTTGCTGGAATGGTATTTTACACAGCTGGACAAAAACTTCAGGTAAACCTCAAGGACTGTATAAATAATATTCAGTAGATGTTCTGTAAACTGCATTTTTTTTTTCATCTGTTTTTGCCTGACTTTGTGAAACATGCCTTCCAAACAACTGCCTTAGCTTTGAGCTTCTACATGGATGAAAAAGCCCTGTTGTCTTAACTAGGGCTATATGATCTCACCTGAAGTTATGTCACTAACATCTTTCATCACAGATCCAAGGTGGGGTAATATACATTCTTTCTCAACACTGGAACAATGAAAGTTGGCTAAGTATCAAAACAATCATCTGCTTGAGCTGGTTTGTTTAAACATCGATGCTTGGTGGGGATCTTTTTCAGAGTTTGCTCAGGCTATGCATGTCATTTGGATGTGAAAAATTATTCTGGAAGTAAGGCGACAAACATCTCATTCATGGAACTGCAGCATTTTTTTTTTTCTTCTTATTATTATTTTAGGCAAATTTTATCCAGAATATTCTAAATTACATATAAAGTAACAAGGACAAAGTTTAGCCTAAGGTGAAGTTTTAACAGTGTAGATTAAATGTAGGTAAAGGTGAAGAGGGTTATTTGCAGGTTATTCAAGATCGCATGTCAGGACTAGGGACTGAAAGAAAGCCTGTGTAGAACTGAGAGGAAAGAAGTTTTATATTTTTGTAACTACTGAAGGCTGTACATCATGAATTACTACAGTGAATATAAAGAGAGTGGGTAGTGGCCTGTGAGACAAACATATGCAATAAATGATACTACAAGGTCATGAAAGAGTCATCTAGGTCTAGCACATACTGCAGATATAGCAAAGATCTCTAATCAAGATCAAGATCAAACAATATTAACTCTTTCCTTCCCAGCAAGTACAATTATACACTCACATACTTCCTTTTAATCATGTGTAATGTTACTGTAAACAAAACATAGTTTACAGGATAAATGATTTTTGAGAAGGGCGAGGATATGATCTAAACATTTATCCAAAACGTACACACAAAAGTGTACTGTATATTACTAAGTATGGATGTGTATATATATATACTTCTGCAGATTAACTAAATATTTTGCCTTTTCATATAATCATAACAAGACACATCAAGTTAGCCAATTTTCACTTGTATGAGCAAACTGTTTACTCTAGAGTCTAGACAATTTAACCAAGCCAAAAATCTGAATCCAATTTGAAAAGCAAATAGCAGACCATATATATCATTAGCTGAGGAAGCATTTTAGCCATTCAACCAAGGCAAAAAATAACCTCCTAAAACCTGAAACAGAACCATACTAAAATAGGAGTGTTATACAGAAAACATCTACTACATGGATCATACCAAATAAACCATTACACAGTACTAAGAAGTCCCAGTCTGCACAGCTAAATTAAAGCAGGGATTTAAAAATGCCAAAAAAAAAATTAAAAAAAAATGTCTAGTTTAGTCAGATTGGACAGATTAAATCAGATGCAAACAGCCTGACATATCGTTTACAAGGAAAACTTATGGTAGCCAATTATGCTTCAAAGTTTTATAAAATATATATGAAGACACTGCAATATCAATATTTCCAAGCTGCCCTTATAAATGCTTTCTAAGATATGTCACAAACATCCAGGACATCAAAAAGACAATTAAGTATTCTATATTTAAAATAAAAATAATAATTAAAAAAAATCTTCTCAAATTGTAAAGACACAAAAACTTCAGTGTGTCTTAATATCTTATAAAAGTCTGGTCCTTAAAGAACAGGTGTTTTTGTTTGTTTGTTTGTTTGTTTGTTTGTTTTTCGTTCATTTACTTGCTTTGTTAGTGTTTTTTTTTTATTATTTTTATTTTTGTTTGTTTCTTTGTTTGTTTCAGAGCAAGTCTATTGTCTTACACATAGACTAATTTCTACAAATATTATACTGTGGAATAAGTTTCAGATACCACCTCTTTCTGAGAGAATTTATCTTGTGCCTGAGCAACTTCCCAGTGAAAAGTTTCTAAAAAATAATGTAATTCAGGAAAGTTACATCTTTTTTTCCTAACACTGGTATTCCAACTAGCTCTGTTAGTAATGTCATAATAGTTAAAAGCAGACTTGGATCAAAGATGAGTATGAAATCGTTTATTATAGCCCACTTGGTTTTATTGCCCATATATTCTATAGTCAAAAAGGAAAAAAATAAATAAATGAAATCATATTGGACCATACTAGAAGGCCTAATACAGGCAAAAAGACAAAGAAGCTTTCCCCAGCAACCATCTTGATTCTATCTTTGCCACACATGAAGATACTGAATACCATAGTGACTTAAAATTCACATTGTTACTCCAATATTCAATTAGCATGTGAGCTGTACCCATGTATAAACTATATGGAATAGTTCTCACTCACCATTCAAGATTGTTTGAAAGTCATATAATTGCTTCTTCTGATTAGTTACCTAGACTCTCAGCAGTTTTTATGTTGCCAGTCAATAAACCTGTGTTTTCTTAAAAGGAAACCTCTTAATAAAGACAAGCAAATACTGCATTTTCAGCACAGCCTGTTGGCATATGAATATGCATGTACACAGCAAGAGGCTGTGTGACATTTAGCTGCCTGATGGGGCTAAACCACAACAACCTATGAAAAAGAACAATTTGCTAAACATATGAGCACACACAAACCTATGAGCATTCTCAAAGCAAATGAAAAATGGACACAGATGACTGATCAGCATAAGAATTCTATTTTTGATTAAATGTTTACAAACCCTTTATTCTGGTATTCAGTTACTACATTAATATGTGTCACATTGCCAAATGGTCACAATATTTACCTCTGGAGTAGTTTTAAGAGTGACTATGGTGCAGTTATTATAGAGTAGCTATCTCAAAGATGTGAAAAGCTGATGTGAATTTCTTATCTTAAACAGGGTCAGAAATTTTACCTTGTGTAACACAACAAATGAAGCAGAAACTGGAAGCTTTATTTAAGTTATTTCTCATAACACAAATGGTCCCGCAATAACATTTATATATAAAAGATCAAACACTTTAGATTTTGCAAATCACTAGTGTATGGAAATAAGATATACCATTACTTTAAGTAGTATACATATACTTATGGTAAAACAAAATTTCACATAGATTTACCTTTCCCACAGATTTCTCCTGGAGAAGCTGTCAGCCTATGGTTTGGACAGGTACACTGTTTGCTAGGTTAAAAACTGGCTGGATGGCAGGGCCCAGAGGGTGGTGGTGAATGGAGTTAAATCCATCTGGCAACCAGTCATGAGTGGTGTTCCACAGGGGTCAGTGCTGGGGCCCATCCTCTTTAATATCTTTATTGATGATTTGGATGAGGGAATTGAGTGCACCCTCAGTAAGTTTGCAGAAGACACCAATTTGGGGGGAAGTATTGATCTGCCAGAGGGTAGGAAGGCCCTGCAGAAGGACCTGGGCAGGATGGGTCGAGTGGCAGAGGCCAATGGGATGAGGTTCAACATGGCTAAGTGCCAGGTCCTGCACATTGGTCACAACAAGCCCATGCCATGCTACAGGCTTGGGGCAAAGTGGCTGGAAAGCTGTGCAGAGGAAAAGGATCTGGCAGAGCTGGTCGATGCTTGCCTGAACATTAGCTGGCAGTGTGACAAGGTGGCCAAGAAGGCCAATGGCATTCTGGCTTGTATCAGGAATATTGTAGCCAGCAGGACCAGGTGGATCTTCTCCCAGTACTCTGCTCTGTTGAGACTACACCTCAAGTGCTGTGATCGGTTTTGGGCCCCACACAACAAGAAGGACATCAAGGCCCTGGAGCATGTACAGAGAAGGGCTACAAAGCTGGTGAAGGGTCTGGAACACAAGTCCTATGAGGAGCAGCTGAGGGAACTGAGGTTGTTTAGTCTGAAGAAGGGGAGGCTCAAGGGAGACCTTATTGTTCTCTAACCTGAAAGGAAGTTGTGGGGAGCTGGGAGTCATGCCTCTTCTCACAGATAACTAATGGTAGGACAAGAGAGAATGGCCTCAAGTTGCACCAGGGAAAGTTTGTGTTGGAAATTAGAAGGCATTTCTTTTCAGAAAGAGTAGTCAGGCATTGGAATGGGTTGCCCAGAGAGGTGGTGGAGTCACCATCCCTGGGGGTGTTTAAGGAAAGGTTCGACATGGTGCTTAGGGACGTGGTTTAGTGGTTGACATTGATAGTAGGGAGATGGCTGGACCAGATGATCATGGAGGTCTTTTCTAACCTTAATGATGCTATGATTCTTAACTGTACTCCCCAAATCAGCTGTTTCTTACCACAAACAAATGAACCAAAATTACTATTTCAATTTGATATTGAAATGAACCAAGACCATTAAAAATGGAGAACAGAAATCATCTTTGGTATGGAAATAAGACAACTAGAAAAGCTCTAAGAATTTTTGAAATCTCTTCATTTCACTGAATAGTTTTGTCATTTTAATGTGATAATATAACAATGCTAACAATATAACAATAGTAATAATTAAATATTATTTTATTGCCCCATCAGACTGTTGGCTAAATGTTATAGTTTTGTCCTAAAGATACTTGGTCTGAACTTGCACAAGAGTCATTTGTGCTGTTTCTATTTTAGTGTAATTAAATAATGAGCTTGGTAATAGAGATCTTGAAATGGCTAAATTTAAACTAGGCTCAGTGGGTGTCAAATAACAGAAGCTCTTCTACCAGGTACACGTGGAGTTGGGTTTCAGATGAAGCGATCTCACAGCCATCAGTGTGTAATCACTTTGTAATGTACCTTGAAGCATGACAGCTGTGATACATGAATATTGAGAATGAAAAAAGCCATTCAGCCCACTGAGGTTCATCCTTTACTTGTATACTATTTTCCCAAGATATATACAATCATTACTTGAATGACCCTCATGCTTTCTGCATTCATAGCTTCGCCCTGTGGGGACTTCTCATGTTTATTATTTGGCTACTGAAAAAAAAAGTGTTTCTAATTACCTTGCCTGAATTTATTTTTCTTTCGCTTTCTATTAGGCTAGTGACTCACTCAGCTGCAGCAAGCTGAGCAAAGAAACTTCAGGTTCAGTATTCAGACAACCATTATGTTTTCATTCTCGTTAATGCACTTGTTCTTTGTGTGGTGTGTGTGTGTTTGCTTTTGTTTTTGTTTTTTAGATAATGATTTGTCTGTTGTTTTAGTCTGTTCTTCTGTCAATCAGCCAATTTACCTTTGTACCATCTGGGTACAGCTTGCAATTGAAGATAGTAAAAGAGTAAAAGGAAAAAAAAAAAAAAGGAAATAAAGGAAACTCCTTTAGAAACACTGGAACTTCAAAGCATTGAATCATCACAAAGATGTGCAGAATGATAGAGTATTCTATCTGGAATTACATAGAAAGGGACAAACCTTTCCTTGGATTTCCAAGCACCTTCAATATAAAACCGTCATTCATATAGTTAAGCTCAGAATGTTGGTCATAAGCTCTCATTCACTATTGTGGCTTTATGTACTGACATTTGAGTTACGCTTCTTGTCTTACCAGGTTTTCTACTGTAAGTGACTTTGCTTTAGAACATATGCAACTTTGTTATTAATACATTAGTAAATTCTTTGTTTTGTCACTGTTAATTTTATTTTGTCAGCATTTATGTTTTCAATTCAATGACTCAAGGCTCAAAAAAAAAAAAAAACAACATAAAAACTCCAGAGACTTATGATATATATATGTGTATATTTACAAAACTTAATGAAAACAAGACAAAAGAAAAATCTCAGTTGTAGATTCAGAAACATATAGTTGCAATAGACTTTTTCCTTTCTTTATAAATATTACTCTTAGAAACTTTGATGACCAAAAATAGACAAAAAAGAAAAATACAACATAAAAGTACAGCCAGCTATTAGCCTAGATTATTGACACTTATTATAAAGGCAGAATATTCCAATACTAGAATAAGTATTAATTTAATTTTTTGGATAAAATATGTTTGTTTGTCTTGATAGTGTTGTATTTCATTCAGAAAGAAATATTAACAGTTCTCAGATTTAAGTGGTTGTTCCAACACAAAGTAAAAAAGGAAGTCAAGTTTTTACAGGCTTAAAATATTTCTAATGTAGAACATTAATAATTAATAATCAGAATCAGCATTTCCCCTATTACTACTACTACTATTATTATTATATATTATTAATTATTATATTTAAGATTGCACACCACTATTCATATACTTCTGGGAAGTAGTAAAACGGAACAGAAAAGAAACTGATTCTCATTTCACTTTTAAGTTCTGGGTATAATTTATGGTTCAATATACTTCTAGCCAAAATATTTGTACTCCCCCTCCAGTTTATACTTACAGGACTTATTTCCTCAGGCTATGTTACATATCACACTTTTGACATTTAAATAAAGCCTTAATACACCGAACCTTGTGAAAAGAAAAAAAAATCATAAATATGATAGACTTTATTTAGATTTAATGGAATCCATGCTGGTTTAAAGTTTGGGGAATAAACAAAAGCAAAAACAAACAAACAAACAAACAAAAACAGTCAAAAAAAAAAAAAAAACAAACACAAAAACTTACCATACTAATGTTTGACCCAATTATGACAGCTACTATGTACTCTCTTCTTTTGAATTAAAGCTTTCATGGATCAAAATTTCTGTGGCCTTTGTGTCTGTGAAATTTGTCTTGGAAAATTACCGGAGTCTGCACAACAGTAGATAATTTTCTGAAATTTGGCAGTATTGTTAGAATTACTCTCAAGTAGCTGAGCTGCTGCCATATCAACTGCATAGCACATGTGCAGTCAGCCTGTTACTTCCTGAAAACACTAAATTTACTGTGCGTGCTCTATACAGGTGCTTTGTACAGCTGCAAGGAACCAGAATTACTATGCAAAGCACAAAATATCTCTAATGTGCATAGGCTGTAGGTTTCATGCCTCTTGTCAGAGACTTTTCTTTTCTGTGTATAAAAATATCATCAGCTTTTATCAGTTACACTGTTTTCCTCAGTTGCCATTAACTTACTGAGTAAACATTGTTGGGATGGTAAATAAGGTTCTGCAGATTGACTTTGAAGAATACATCCTCTGAGCATCACCAGGAGACTGGATATGAAAATGTCTTTTAAAAGTTCTCTTTCCAGCCCATCATTTTGTAACATGACATCTGTCAGGCAACAAATAGTTTCTTCCCAATCACTTGATGGTAGAAGGAAAAGTGCTTCCAATGAAAGTAATGTCCTGAAGTAGTTAATTTTCAAAATGTTTCTGACTTCCCAAGGTCATAATTTTCTTGTCTTTTCCCATTTCAAGTCTTATCCAGAGGTTAAACATACCTTATCAATTGTAGGTGATGTTATGTGGTTTGAGAAAGACTTGCAGATGGCATGGATAGAATTTGGGTCATTCACACAATTGAGAGTTCCTCTTTCAATAATGGTCTTTATCTGCAGGCAGCCTCAACACAGAACAATACTACTATATCTGTGAAGCTTCTGAAAAGGAGCTTAAACAGACTGACTCAAACTTTGGGCTCTGTAGGTGTAGATTCCAGTAGACTCAGATCATATTATGACCTTTAGTTTATACAGGAATCTTCTGTTTCCCTGGTTTTCATTTTCCCTTAGTCAATTTTTATCCTTTCAAGAGACTGTTCCATGGAACTGTCATGAAAACCTCCATTAATTTTTATGGAAAAAATGAATATAATATAAAATACTTCTATTAAATATATTAAATAAATACTAATACATATATATATCAAGTATAAGCACAGAGACATCTACAGTCCTCCTGTCAGAAATGTTCTCACTGTATTTTTATCCTTTTGCAGTAGCCCTGGAGGAAACAAATCTCCAGAAATTACCTTTCCTGGTGAACAGTTTGCATAGATATGACTTTAAGGAAGTAGATGGGTAAAGAGTTCTGTTCTTTAAGAATTCATTTATTTTTCGTTCAGAGATGATGAACGGTGCTGGTGAACATTTCATGGAGGAGTGAGGAATCAGATTGTGAACAATATCTTGATAGTGATAAATACTATTCAGAGTTCTTTTGAGTTTTAGGTCATATGTTTTAGAAGAGTTACAAGAAATCATATACATTTATTCTCACTTTACAAACACAAAATCCTCTTAGTCAGTGACTCATTTACCCTCAAGGTTATTTGAGTAAAAAGAAATACTACAGGTTTCCCAGTTCCACCATGTAGTAATAAATGATGATTTCACCTTGAGATCATACAATTATACTACTAAACAAAATATTAGAACTTGCATACTATGATTTTCATATGACTAATAAATAAATGATCACAAGTATGAAAAAGTAGTATAAGAAAAAATCTATTTTAGAAAAAAAAAAAAGTTCCTGGAATTGTCTTGCACTTACAAGGATGAGATTATCTGAGGCAATCCACATAACTTTGTGCTTTCATCCACATGCAATTGAAATAACTTAGATACTGCACTGTAATTAAAATGGCAAAATAAGGGCATGATATACCTGGACAATACAGAGGATACTTGGTCATAGTACTTAGACTCATAGGCACAATTGGAAACCCCTTTGAAAGGTGACAGTATATAGCAGTGGAGAAAACTTGCAAAAGATTTCTTGGAGAAATCCAATAAAATCTGAACAAACCTTTTGGAGATCCCTTGCCATTTGATCAGGTGTTTCTTGAAATTTGAAGCATGGCTGCATGCAGAACTCATTTATATAATATTGAGGCCTGAGACTAGTATTTGACATTAGCAGAACAATATGGTTAATAAAAAAACTAGAGTCTTTGTGATCTTCTAAGCAAAACCTCAAAAATAGTCTTGCTCTTTATTCTTTTCAAGTTAATGAAAACAATTCCTTCATTGATGCATTCTGCAAACAACACTGGAGTCTCTGTAATTTTGTCCTTGTCATTCCTACATTCAGAGACAAGGAAATACATTTTTTATCTGGGACTTATTATCATACACAGGAAAAACATAAATATGCTTTGTTCTTGCTACCGCGAGGTGGACAAAGATGAATGCTTTTATTAAATTATTTTTACTTTTTGCTAGCTTTGCTGCTGTTGCCAAGCAGAGATGAATATTATCTTATCTTTTTTTATTTTGGCTTAACAAAATCCTGCCCTAAGATGAAGCCAAGGCCAAGGGCAGATAAATATTTCATATAGAAAAGAAAGATAAATAAATATTCACCATACAGATGTTTGCTTCTGCTGGAAATGCTAGTGAGAATCACATGAAGAAGACAAGTGTGTTTACATATTGCTGATTCTCTCTTTATCATATCATTCTCATTAGGAGCACAGGAATCATGTTCTGCTATCTGGAAACATCACGTAAAGCTTTCTGCTCTGTACTGTTACTGCAACTGCCCTTCACTCACAAAGAGTGCTTAAAAGACTGAGTACATTACACCAGACACAAGAACTTCATTATATTGTTGAGAAAAGGGAAAACAGTTAATATTGTGTTCAAAGAAATATTATATTTTTCCCGACAAGCTTAGCAGTCCAAAAGTTCATTTGGGAGTCTGATCTTGCAGCTTTATTCATCTAAATTACTTAAATGGAACTATTTTTGTGAGCAGAATTTCTTTCAACTGGACTTGAAGATATGAACTGATGTGAAGATAGATTTCAATAAGTGCTTGCCACATGGACAGGAAACTTCAAATACAGAATTACATTTGAATTTTCTATTTTCACAGTGTTTTGACCTGGATTTTTGGTCTAGTTCATGAGTGAAGAAAGACGTTCTCAAGGACTTAAAATGCAGTCACATCTATAGATTTTATTGTTTTACAGTTGGTGCAAGTTCTGCAATATTTCTGGAGAGCTTCCACTAGAAATCATATATATGTATATGCATGTCTTTTTGTGAGTGTGTGCACATGTATTTATGTTGTGTTCATCTGTCACTGGGTCTCCTTGTGTTTAACAGAATGGGTGACCTGAACTTTTTTTTTTTTTTTTTTTTGGTAATGGGTTCACTTTTTGTTGATTGGACATTCCTTCATTTAGGTTGGAAAAGACCTCGAAGTTCATCTAGCCAAACCTTTAATCTATCACTGCCAAGTTCACCCTGTCTCTTATAGTAGTATGTGAAAACGTAGTTCAATAACTACATATTTTTATAAGACCTCTAGGGATGGTGACTCAGCTACTTTCCTGTGCAGCCTGTTCCAATACTTCACAACCCTGTCAGTGAAGATATTTTTCCTAATATCCAACCTATCCTCCCCTGGCACTATTTTCTCTTGTCTTATCACTTAGTGCTGGGGAGAAGAGATCAATCCCCACCTCTCTATAGCTTCCGTTAAGGTAACTGTAGAGTGTGATAAGGTCTCCCCTGAACTTCCTTTTCTCCAGGCTAAACAACCCAGCTCCCTCAGCTGCTTCTCATAAGACTTGTTCTTCAGAACCTTCACCAACTTTGTTGCCCTTCTTTGGACATGTTCCAGCACCTCAATGTCATTCTTGGCCCACAAGGCCAATGGCTTGTATCAAGAATATTGTAGCCAGCAGGGCCAGGGAGGTGATCATCCCCTTCTATTCTGCTCTGGCAAGTAGTGTGTTCAGTTTTGAGCCCAACACTTCAAGAAAGACATTAAGGCCCTGGAGGGGCTTCTCTTGATGTACAGAGAAGGGCTGCGAAGCTGGTGAAGGGCCTGGAACATAAGTCCCATGAGGAGAAGTTGAGGGAACTGAGGTTGTTTAGTCTGAAGAAGAGGAGGCTCAGGAGAAATCTTATTGTTCTCTACAGCTACCTGAAAGGAAGTTGTGGGGAGCTAGGTGCCAGTCCTCTTCTCATAGATAATTAGTGGTAGAAAAAGAAGGGAATGGCATCTAATTGCACCGGGGAAGTTCATGTTGGAAATTAGGAGACATTTCTTCTTGAAAATAGTAGTCAGGCATCGGAACAGGTTGCCCAGGGAGGTGGTGGCGTTTAAGGAAAGGTTGGACATGGTGCTTAGTGACATGGTCTAGTGGGCGATATTTGTGGTAAGGGGATGGTTGGACCAGATGATCTTGATTCTATGAATCTATGATTCTTGTAGTGAGAGGCCCAAAACTGAACATTGTATTTGAGGTGCAGCCTCACCAGAGCTGAATACATAGAAACAGTCACTTCCTTGGTCCTTCTGGTCACATCATTTCACATACAAGCCAGGATGCTGTTGGCCTTCTTGTTCACCTAAGCGTGCTGCTGGCTCATATTCAGCCAGCTATCTACCAACACTCCCATGTTCCTTTTCAGCAGGCAAATCTGACCATGCCTTTTATGGCATAGTCATATGTCTACCTCCTCTAGACAATCACTACTCTGACTGATTAATTTGTTTTCAGGTCCTTTGTTCTTTTTGTTTGTTTGTTTCAGAAAAGAGAGGTAAAACTTTCTAAGTGTACTTGAAATTTTATTACTATAATTTTAGTCACAATTCCTAAATATTCAAAAAAGTCCAGACAATGCACTTATAACTTAATATTTTAGTAAAAATGATGCCTTTAAAACCTTATATGACCTTATTTGAAATTATATTTATTATGGCTGAAAAACTAGAGAGTTGAAAAGAAGTTTACAGATCTTCTATACAACATTGGTAACTGTGGTGTTAAAATAACAACTTCATGACAAATAACCTTAATAATTTCCTTAGTAAAATATAACTAGGAAGCAAGGGAAGCCAAAGTGTTACAAGCTTTTATTGTCAAACATATTTTCAAATTTTTCTTTGCTCAGCTACTTGTTTGAATTCTTCACACCTAAATGTTAAGGGCTCTGCTTTGAAAACAGTACGTGCTGTTTATTTAATAAATAAATAAATAAATAAATAAACCAAGAATGCATCTGATATTTATAGCTACATTATGACAATCATAGTTGGCAGCTTAACTTTCATTTATGCAAAGTTTATGCACATAAGTCTTTAATAGTTCTAGAAGAAAGGAACTAAAAATAAATGGTATTTCAGCAGTAATCAAACCATTACTATATTTTGGTGGCACTATTTCAACTATTATTAATTCCACATTTCAAAAAGTTCATAAAATGAATGTGATTTTTTTATAGGAAAAAAAAAAAACACAAAACAATAAAAAATGTAAATATCAAAGACATAAACTAATGGTAGATGAATGCTCAGTACATCAAAATCTAGATAGAGTAGTTGTACTCTGATCCATCTTACTGTTCCAAATAGGTTAATCCTTTATGACTGAATAATTAATATCACTAAAGCTTTGTAATAACCCTGAAGTCTCTTCATATGGTACTGAGAGATAGATGGAAAGTGCGCAAATCCTCAACAAATGAAACCTGACATCCTAACAGCATCAGATGAACAAAATTTTTGCACAACAGGATACAGTGAACATATCCTTCAATAGTATCAACTATTCTTAAACTAGCTGTGCGTGTACACAATGGCTCAAAGTAAAGAAATTTCACATAGTCTTCACCAGGCAAATCTTACTACCATTATTAATATTTTTATATAAAAATGAAAAATGACATTTGATTGCCCAGAACAAGAAGTAAAAACAAATATGCAACTTGCTAATATTGTTTCCTAGGGGACTCTATTTTACAGGAAAAATCATTTGAACTTCTAACTTTTTTTTTTCTTCCAAAGACTCTGTGACAGAAGCATAGAAATTGATTGAAGCAGTTCTGAAAAATAAGTTCATCCAAAAATATTTCCAAAAGTTGTGGTGCTCTTCTTTTTACTCTTTCATAGGGTCATTTCAATTATTTTTGTTACTTTTTATATCACTTTGAATTAAACATAGAATTTTGATTGGCACATAAGAAACTGTAATAGTCATTTTTAAATTTTCACTACATTTGAAAGAAACAACCACAAGAAGCCTTAAGATTTTTCCTAAAACTTGAAAAACCTGGCCTTATCATGCCATGGAAAAGAATTCCTTAGTTCCCATTCCTTTTTAATGGAATTATAACTCTCATTCCATGTACAGTTGCTTATGGAATCAAACTATTGTTGCTATTCATTTCCCTTTGGGAAAGTCAAGTTATTCAAAGAAATTAGTATAATTTCTATGTGCTTAATAATGCACTAAATATTTAATATATATTTGACAAATCTCAATAGGTAATGCTTGTACTTGGCAAAAGGAAGCACTAAATTATTTAGTTAAACCTGAGGCAGATTACTATTTTGCAATGGAGAATTCCATATTTGCCTCCTATGAATATAGGTAAAACATCAAAGTATATGCAGTGATGTCAATACAGCAAAGTAAAGAATGTTTGGAAAAGTATTTAGATTCTTAATTCAGTGAGGACTTTATTCAAGAAAAGTTTGTAATTTCAAGTTCCAAATATTTGCACGGCAGGACAGCAGGTTTTTCTTTAGTCCAGTAGATTTTCTGCTGCTGATGACTATGTCTGTGTTAGTCACTCAAGATTTTATTCAGCGGCCAGTCCCTAGTATCTGATGGTAGACGCCTTCAATGCCTTTGAGTATAGAGTATCCAGACCTTGTGGAGCTGGACTTAGGAATACACACGACATTGCCTGATACATGTATTCATTTTCAAATAATAGTGGTAAAAAGGAAGAAAGGTGATGTTGCTGATTATCCTGTAGGACTCACAAAGAAAAAGCCAGGGATGCTGACAAATTAAGTACTCTTACCACTTTAGACTCTAGTCATAAGCAAAATATTTTTTAATGTAAGATGACCTTTATATTTTTTCTGTTTATAAAAAATAACCAGTCCAAATCAAATGAAAACTTGTTAAAGTGAAATAAAACCCAAAAAGGATTTCAAAGTAATTATTCTGAGATAATCAGATTTGATCTGTAATCTGGGATATAGGCAATTTGCTGTAGTTCTTTTCCTCTCATTGTACTAACTCTAGCCTATTGAAAGAATGATGAAATCTAGCTTAATACTAATGAAGAAATGACTTTCATTCCTGAATAGTAGCTAAACTCTTTCTAGTTCTCTCCTCTCCTCTCCTCTCCTCTCCTCTCCTCTCCTCTCCTCTCCTCTCCTCTCCTCTCCTCTCCTCTCCTCTCCTCTCCTCTCCTCTCCTCTCCTCTCCTCTCCTCTCCTCTCCTCTCCTCTCCTCTCCTCTCCTCTCCTCTACGCTCCTCTACGCTCCTCTACGCTCCTCTACGCTCCTCTCCTCTACGCTCCTCTACGCTCCTCTACGCTCCTCTACGCTCCTCTACGCTCCTCTCCTCTACGCTCCTCTCCTCTACGCTCCTCTCCTCTACGCTCCTCTCCTCTACGCTCCTCTCCTCTACGCTCCTCTCCTCTACGTTCCTCTACGCTCCTCTACGCTCCTCTACGCTCCTCTACGCTCCTCTCCTCTACGCTCCTCTCCTCTACGCTCCTCTACGCTCCTCTCCTCTACGCTCCTCTCCTCTCCTCTACGCTCCTCTACGCTCCTCTCCTCTCCTCTACGCTCCTCTCCTCTCCTCTACGCTCCTCTACGCTCCTCTCCTCTCCTCTACGCTCCTCTACGCTCCTCTACGCTCCTCTCCTCTACGCTCCTCTATGCTCCTCTCCTCTACGCTCCTCTCCTCTACGCTCCTCTCCTCTCCTCTACGCTCCTCTCCTCTACGCTCCTCTCCTCTCCTCTACGCTCCTCTACGCTCCTCTACGCTCCTCTCCTCTACGCTCCTCTCCTCTACGCTCCTCTATGCTCCTCTCCTCTACGCTCCTCTCCTCTACGCTCCTCTCCTCTCCTCTACGCTCCTCTCCTCTACGCTCCTCTCCTCTCCTCTACGCTCCTCTCCTCTACGTTCCTCTCCTCTACGCTCCTCTACGCTCCTCTACGCTCCTCTCCTCTACGCTCCTCTCCTCTACGCTCCTCTACGCTCCTCTCCTCTACGCTCCTCTCCTCTACGCTCCTCTACGCTCCTCTACGCTCCTCTCCTCTACGCTCCTCTATGCTCCTCTCTTCTATGCTCCGCTCCTCTACACTCCTCTATGCTCCTCTACGCTCAAATAATCTCTCAAAGATTCTCTCAAATAGATTCTCTCAAAGATTGTCTCAAATAGATTCTCTCAAATAATCTTCTCAAAGAATCTCTCAAATAGATGGGAAGAAGGGAAGGGAAGGGAAGGGAAGGGAAGGGAAGGGAAGGGAAGGGAAGGGAAGGGAAGGGAAGGGAAGGGAAGGGAAGGGAAGGGAAGGGAAGGGAAGGGAAGGGAAGGGAAGGGAAGGGAAGGGAAGGGAAGGGAAGGGAAGGGAAGGGAAGGGAAGGGAAGGGAAGGGAAGGGAAGGGAAGGGAAGGGAAGGGAAGGGAAGGAAGGGAAGGGAAGGGAAGGGAAGGGAAGGGAAGGGAAGGGAAGGGAAGGGAAGGGAAGGGAAGGGAAGGGAAGGGAAGCATACAGGAATAACCATCCATATGAATGTTCATGGAACAAGTACTCAAAGAAGAAAGGTGTATTTATTACTACTTGAGGTTCTTAAGAGATGGATACATTCACTTCCACATTGTCTTTCCTTTTTTTTTTTTTTTTTCTCTGGAAGCCTCTTCATGTTGTGCAAATATGCATCTGGCTGAAATTCTTATTGCAAGCATGCATTTTATGCCTGAGAATGAAACAAGTGGAGATGCTGAAAAAATATGTAATCTCTCTAGATAATGCAAAAGCAGAAAGAAAGAGTCCTTGACTTCAAGAGACTTTTTGTATGATCACTTAGAAAATAAATACTCATATGTACAAGATATCTCAAGGAAATCTAGTTATTGGAAAGTGACCTCCCCATTCTTTATTATCTGTGTGCTTGTGAACTAGAAATAACCATCATAAGATTGTGACTCTTGACATATTGTATTAGCATTCTTTTTGTGTTAATGTAGTGTCAATTTTGAAACCATGCCAGGCTAAATTAAGCATGCTACTTTGACTTGGAAAATCTGGCTCCCTCATCTTCATCAGCTGCCTGAGCTGGGATTTACTTAACTTCTGGCAGATATAAAAGGCACAAATGAGGTTTCTCACCCAAATACTTAAATATATATTTAAACCAAACACATACATATTTGCCAAATACTATTGATTTTACTGGCTCATAATATATATACATATATATATATATATATATGTATAAAGATGTATAACATTCAACTTCATAACCTTTTCCTTGTTTCCTTGCTGTTAGTATAAAAACTCCACTGCTTATTTTTTTCTCTTTTCATAATATATTAAACATGACCTTTCAGCTTGTCCATGTATCTTGATATTATAAAGATATAAGAAAGATCTTATTATTTGCAAATCTGTATAACTAGAAACTATCTCAAACATATAGCTAACAAATACTATTTCAAAAAATATTTTGTTTTGTTTTGTTTTGTTGAGACAAGCCATTCCTTAGTGAGAACTTATGCTATGGTTTACTAGACTGACCATCCATGGTGATTTCAAATATGTTTAAGTGCATTACTGCACTTATACAGCTCACTGGGATTCAGCTACAACATCTGATCTGTACTGTTAATCTCCTTGTTAGTAATTCCTACAGAATTAGCAGCTTCAGTTTTATATTAGTGTTTTGTAATGATTTATTTTTAAAAATCATTTTATAGTTGCTGGGAGATTCTGGGAAGTAAAGATCAAAAAAAGAATGTATAATTTAACATAAAAGGCTCATGTGCTAAAAGCATTCCAAATGGTATCTGTTCCAGGTCTATGCTTTACCTACCATGTGCTATACCCTGAAACTGGAGAAAAAGAGATAAAACTGTGCATATAATTAGCCACATTTTATAATATTAAGAAAATCTAACTTCCTTTAAAATTAAGATTTGATCAGCAACTGATATCTGAAATACATTAGATAATTTGTGAATTCTAAATTGTGATAATAAGCCTGACATGGTAGTTAGTGAGTCTTAGTGAAGATATTACCAATATCTAGTTGCAGAGCCAAATTATAGGTCTGATGAGGTAACCAGGAAAAAGAAAAAACTAGAGAAATGTTAAGGTTTTTTGTCTTCCTATTATCCACTTCAGTGATAATCAACTGCTTTTTCAAATTAGTATTGGTGTACCCATTGGGATGAGCATGTACAGAGCACACAAAATATTTCAGTGGTACTGAATCAATTTTTCACATGCAAACTTCACAGTGTTGTGGTTGTTGTCAGGTTGCTATCACTGATAGCCTCTATGGCTGTTGGTGTTCAGCTACCTTCTAGTGACTTGTTTTCAATTCCTAAGAATTAAAATAACTTTGATGGAAAAAAAAAAAGTAACTCATCAACACAACTTTCACAAATGAATCAGTGTTAAAAAAATGGTTGGACTTAAGGGTGTTTTTTAATCTAAATGATTCCATGAAATAATTCTAGGAAAGAATGGTTCATTTTCTGTTAAGAATTTTCTGAGATTAGTGTTCTTAAATTGTTTCAGGAAAACATGTAGAACTTTAAAATTTATGCCAGTATTAGGACAAGACAAACTTTCAAGAGCTGACAGAAAGAAAACCAGAGTAGAGTCACAATGGGTGAAGTCAAATATTCATAGGTGATTTGTTTCAGAGAGAAGTGAAATGGAATGAAATGGAGGAGAATCAAATTGTTAAGCTAAAAACTTCTGAATAGTGCAGGTCATGCATTTATTCAGTTTCTTTTCTGAAGAAATACATTCCATTTTATTGGAGGACATCAAAGAGAGAGAACACCATTTTATTTCATTCCTTTCAGTTCATTGTACATGTATACAATCATTGTCAATGTATACAATCATTGTATAGTTGCCTGCTATATAACCTACAAGATAGGAGTTTAATTGCCATAACTGCAAGGGTGGCTCTTATCAGATCATCACCAGTAAGTATAGTATAATTGCTTAATATTGTATTGATGCATGTAAAGATGGATGCTTCTGAAGGTTTTTTTTAAAGTGTTTAGTCAAAAGTATCCTTACATTGATCTAAAAAATGTCTAACCAACCACCATATTTATGAATGGTCTTCCTTAATAATAAAAAGAGCTAATGCTTTCAAAATAATGAAGGTTGGTTTTGTTTTGTTTGATTTTATTTATTTATTTATTTATTTTCAAATACTGAAACTTCAATAGACTTCAGTCTTCCTAAGAATCTTGGAAGACCCTAGGAGACTTTGGTTCACTTAGAAAAGCTGAGTCTGCACAACTGTCCAGAATATTAATGTTAATACTGTTGTATTTAAAAATGATTTTGATATTTATTTTGAACAAAACAATCCTAGGTAATTTGGCCACAAGAAAGACCAGTGCTAATGAAGAACTGTTAAATCTTTTTGATATTCTGGGCCACTCTTTTTTTATCCAGTTTTAATTAAGGAGATTGATTATACCCTTAACAAAATTGGACATTGATTATACCCTTAACAAAAATCAGTTAAAATTTCTATGTACTATTGTTTTTTAAATGTCATTTTGTGGATGAAAGCTGGTTTTGATGGGGTCTACATATTCAAGGAAGGAAGGAAGGAAGGAAGGAAGGAAGGAAGGAAGGAAGGAAGGAAGATCAACAAGGAGAAGTGCAAAGACCTGTAACAGAGGACCCACCCCAAACACCAGTACATGTTGGGGGACATTACATGTTTCTGGAAAGCAACTTTGCACAAAAGGACCTAGGAGTGCTGGTGGACATCAAGTTGAACATTAGTCATCAATGTGCCCTTGCTGCTAAGAAGGTTAACAATATTCCTGGCTGCATTAGGCAAATCATCACCAGACAGTCAATAAGAGTGACCCTTCCACTCTGCTCAGCATTAGTGAGGCTGCACTTGGAGTGCTGTGTCCAGCTCTGGGCCACCTAGTACAAGACAGAAGTGCAGCTACTGTAAAAAGTCCAAAAGAGGGACATGATGCTGAAGGGACTGAAGCACACCTTCTGTGAAGACAGGCTGAGAGAGCTGGGACTGCTCAGCCTAGAGAAGATCTCATCTTCTGCTCAGGAGAGATCTCATCTATGTACACAAATATTTGAAGGGAGAGTTCAAAAAGAACAATTCCAGGCTTTTTTCAGTGGTGCCCAGGGACACGACAAGAGACAAGGGGTACAAAACCGGTGCATAGGAGGCTCCCTCTGAACATTAGGCAGCATTTCTTTACAATGCAGCACTGGCACAGGTTGCCCAGTGCAGATGTGTAGTCTCCCTCCTTGGAGATCTTCAACAGCCACCTGGACATGGTCCTGGGCACCAACCTGTATGTTTCCCTGCTTAAGGGGTTTTTAAACAACATGACCTCTAGAGGTACCTTCTAACCTTAGCCATTCTGTGATTCTATGAGAAGAAGAATCCCAAAGACCTGACTTTTTCTACATGGAAATCAAATATATTTCCCATAAACTGTAAGAGAACAAGATGAAACTTGGGGTGAATAAAGTTAAAGATAAATAAATTAAGTTTAGCAGGTGTTTGTGTAGACATTTAGGATAGGTGATTGATTCTTGAGACTGAACACCTCACATAGTATATGTGAAAGTATTCCACAAAAAATATTTTGCATTTCATTTCCTTATTCTCTCTGTATTCAAATGCCTGAGTTTGGAAGTATGTACTTTATGGCTCTGTGCAATAACTAGTTGTAAAAATCATAATTAAGATTACAAGAAAATACATCCCCTTTGGTAACAGCTGTGGGAAAGAATGAGGATTATCCTCCTAGTTGTAGTCCATGTCCACACTGTCACTAATGTTTTACAAAGCCACAGATAAGCAAGTGTCTGTGCACCTGGAGATGACCAGGAGAATGGGACATAATGAATAACAATATTGAACCTAGAAACACAGGGGAAGGTGAATGAAAAATAGGAAGAAAACAAATAAATAAAGAAAGAAAAATGGCTAGAAAATGAAAGGACTGTATTCAAATAGACTAAACATGTGCAGTCACTTGCCATTAAATACAGGAAAATTTAGAAAGGACGTCATTTTCCATCTGACTCCATTTATCTGACAATCAACACTTTTCATATTCATAATCCTGAATACTCATTTTAAATCCACATTAATGAGGTGATCAGACTGTTTTACTACTGCCTTATGAACCTTGCCAAAGAGAACTCATTTTCTCAGATCATTTGCTGCAGTATCAGTCCATTGTTTCATCCTGAATGGACTGCTATAACTCTGCTTGTGTCTTACCTGTTAGTTTAAAATTGTACAAATGGCTAAATTAGAGTGCATTCTAGCATTCAGTTTTCAGATCGAGGAATCTGATCCTGATTGCCAATTAACAAAACATTGGTTTCCAAATATTAATATTTATCCACTTTAACACAATTTTTCTTTTTCTGATCACTTAGTTTTATACATACTAGAGTTGAATGTGATGCTCTTCCATATCTTGTATTCTTACTCTGAGGATTTTGTTTGTGTACACAAGTACCTTTCTTGTTTTCATCTTATTTTTAAACAAACAGGTTAAAAATTCAGGTCATTTTGACATTGAAATCAGAGTTATGCCAGCAACAGCAGTGTATGACTTTTCTTAGGGAGGCTAGAGTTTCGTATGTTCAGGGTTTGCTACTGTTGCTCCTCAGACTTCTGGTCTCCATCTCAAGTTTTAAGGCTTATTACAGTATGTTTTGTGTGCCGAACATAGCTAAAACTCTGCCAACATTTCCATAATAAAAGTGCTTATTTTCAGTGGATCCAGCTGTATGTTCAGCTGTAAAAATGTGCACTAGGGTAAAATTGGATGTAGAGGGTTTCAATGTGAAATTAATACAAATTAAAAAAAAATAAAAATAAAAATCCACTTGATGATTTCCGAGTTATGGAAAAGTACTTCTGCAAAAGTAGTAGTTTGTGAGATTCCTTTTTGTGCTCTCATCTGGAAAATCAAAAAGCAATTTAACTTTTTCAAAATAATTATGTGATGAATCTGCTTCTTCTTCCACAGAAGGTTTACTCTATTCCTTAGACATAGGAATTGGCTTTCATGTATATAACAGAGGTGAGTGTGTGTAGTTGTTCATTGAGAAGAATTCAAAAATGACGCGTTGTGATCCTGCTCACACAGTGTGTTGTTACTGATGGTTTTGTTCATCAGAACCCTACTCCTTCAAAAACAGAGCTGAGTATATCAATACATAATTTTGGTTTCTAGGCAGGAAAAGGAATTTGTAATGCACTCTGTCCTAAAGTAGGTGTGAAAATCTTGTCTCTTTATTTTGTGTGCTTTGTGGAGTTGCTTAACTTAGAATAAAAGCAGAAATAACATACTCCTACAAAATTAAATTCTGAAGTCTTATTTCTCCCTACTCCTAACTGTATAGTTCTAGGAAGTATTCCTAGGCCCATTCTCAGTGATCCCACATTATGGGGGATCCTTACATGTCTAAATGCGAAAGTCTGACTCAGGAGTTGTTTTCTTCTTTGATGTGGATTTTTCTCTGTGACAAGAGAGATCCTGATGGAGCTTTCCAAGAAATGTACATACATTTCAGAGGATGAAATGCATTTCTTTTGCTAGTGGGCAGTCAGGAAATTGCAAGACACCCTTAATCAGAGCCTGCAACTGTTCTGTGGTGGCAGAACAGATTTGGAAACAAGGGTTTATTGGTGCTTGGACACTATAGGTTGCTGCTTTCCCTCCTGAATGTGCAAAGAACACAGAGAAAAACTTCTTTCTTATTCAGGAGTGCCAAATCTTTGTCAGTCCAAACCATTTTGCAATAGGAATATAATTTATTATTATTATTTTTTAATATATGTTATGAGAATTATAATATTTAGATTGTGTATATGTATATATATGTGTAACAATGAGTATCCTGGCACTGTGTGCTATAATTATGTGGTGAGTGCATTACAGGGATTTAGAAATAGGTTCTTCCTTTAGCATCAGTTGTTACATCTGAACATCTGTTCCATAAATATTTCTTGTCAGAAGAAATAGGCTACTTATCTGTGTGAAAAATCAAGGTTAAGGAAATCAAGGGCAGCACAATGAGGCAATTAGGCCATTTTGCTAATGGAAAACAAACAACAAAAAAAGTATTTGTATCTACCAAATTACTTTTTGTAATAATGTGTGTTGAAATATTCAGATATGCATGTAAACTTAGAGAAGCTAAAATACAATACTCCATAAGGAGTTCAGCAGAAGACATGTCGAAGAAATTTCTTTAAAGTTTTGTTCCTTCCAATAAATTTAAATCAAAACAAAACAAAACAAAACAAAAAATTATGGGAAAAATATCTTGTTTACATAATATTGCCATAACCTATAACCTCTATACAAGAGTTTCAGATAAAATAGCAAATCATATAAAGCAACAAAGACCAAAAGACTACTTTATCAAATCTAGTGACTACGTTATATTTATTTATTTTTTGTACAATACAAAATTGAATGGAATATTAAAGATGTTACCATTAAAGATGTAGGTTGAAGTCACAAGCGTTTAAGACTGTTGCTAATTTCATCTTCCAGAAGCTGAAGTCTATAGTGTTTCTTCATACCACACAAAATAATGAATTATACTACACAGCCTAAAATACAAAATATGTAAACAGGAAATGCTAGTAATTCCAAACTGGCAAGAGAAAATTGGGTCCAGAGCTGAAGTGAGAGGAAATATGATTTTTTATCACTTGTACAATATTAATAGTACACAAGTATTATAAAAAATATGAAGTGTTCCTGGTTTTAAAGCCCAATTAAAATGTGGTGGTGACAGCTACAATTCCATCATGTTTTGTTTGTTTGTTTGTTTGTTTGTTTGTTTGTTTCAGGATGGGATTAAATTCAGCATCCTTACAGTTAAGTGTCTTATTTTCATGTTCTTGGATGTTTGGGTAAGGCTATACTCATTTTCTTTTCTTTTAAGAACATATGTGGAATAGAAAAAAAAAAAAAAAAGCAAACTGAATGAAACCTTCTTCTTTTAACAAACCCCCATACAACCATCTTATGTGTCCATTGCTACATGAAGGTTAAAGTCCAGCTTTTTTTTCCATGAAAAAAAATAAAAAATAAAAAAGCATGTGAAAAATGCCACTGCAGGCCACTAACCCATCACTAAATGCTAATCTACATCCAGGAACATTTTCAGGAGTGCTGGTGAGGCAGGAGTTAACAGAACAAACAGAAAAATCAGCATCTCTGACAAATCTTACACCTATGCTGATGGGTTATACACTGGATACTGCATATTCTGTATACATTTTGCTCATCTAAACACAATTTTTGCCTGCCATTAGAACCTCCTAGCTGGTGTCTGCAATGTCCTTTATTCATAGCTAAAGCCAAAAAGCCATTTCTTTTTAAGTCTGTGAGCAACAAAACAGGACTTCTGACACTTAACAGCAAGAAAGCAAGGGGAATAATTTGTCTTCTATTCTTTTGATCTGTACAGAAACATGTAAAAGATTGTATAAAACATAAATGCTTCTCATTTAACCTGTATACTTCAGTAGGCAGGTAAAGGAGGCAGCTTACTTGTTTTTCAAAGCAGCAACATCTTTAAAGTAGAAAGAATGAACCCCCCATCCTATTAAAGTTAATTGAGGTGAAACTCATTAATTTTAAAGGAGTAAGATTTCACTGTCACTCTGTTAAAGCCAATTATTTCAGTGACCTCTACAACGATTATAATATATAGGTGTTTGTTTATATAAGTACACTCCCCAACCTTTATGTAGTCTATTGTTCGTTTTTGTTATTAAAGGTGAGTCCACATGTTATGTAACATTGACATCTAGATTGACATCTCTCTCTGCACTATTGGTATAGATTGCAGAAAACCATGAAATAACAAGAAACAACCACAGAGTTTCCAGCTTGTTAAAGATCACCAGCAAGTGATGGAGAGATCACGATCAGTTATGGATGGAAATCTTTGTGCTATAAAACAGAATATTAGTCTGTAAAATGGGCTATTTTCATTCATAAAATTGGCTGTTTAGTCAGCAAAATCAAATTCTAACCAAGTAGTCTCAAGATCAGCAGAATTATCGTCAAGACTCATATTATCTTCAAGACTAACATCAAGCAAAATAAATTAATTGCATACAGAAGGAAGTCTAACAAGTAACCGGACTTTGTTAATTTATTTTCACTTCACATTAGGAAGTTGATAATTTCTTTAAATTTTATTTTTATATTTATATGCATACAGGAAAATCCAACATTTTTTTTCCTTGTATTCCTTTTGCTTCCTTTCCCTTTTCCATCTAATTTAAGATACCTTTAAAAGTCTTTAAATATTAATACAACCCCCTAAATTTAAAAGTAAAATTAAAAAAAAAAAAAAAGAAATACGTAAAAGTGTAAAGAATGAAATGTTGAATAATGTTGTGTATTTAAAAAAATGAACTCTAGTACTGATAAATTAATAATTGTAGAATCAGAATGTCTCAGTTTGGAAGAGATCTTAAAAAACACCTAGTTCCAACCCCCTTGCCATGGGCAGAGATGCCACACCTAGATCAAGTTGCCCAGGGCCTCATCCAGCCTGGTCTTAAATACCTTCAGGGATGGAGCATCCACAGCTTCTCTGGGCAACCTGTGCCAGTGCCTCACCACCCTCTGAGTGAAGACTTTCTTCCTACCCTCTAATCTAAATCTCCCCTCTTTTAGTTTAAAACAATTTCATTTTGTCCTGTCGCTATCTGTTTGTGTAAAAAGTCACTCTCTATCTTTTTATAAGCCTCCTTTAAGTATTGAGAAGCTGCGATAAAGTCACCCTGGAGCCTTTTCTTCTTTAGTCTAAACATCCCCAGCTCTCAGACTTTCTTCTCAGGAGAGGTGCTCCAGCCCTCTGATCATTTTCATGGCCCTCTTCTAGGCTCATTCTAACAGATCCATGTCCTTGTGCTGGGGATCCCCAACCTGGACACAGTATTCAAGAGAAGTTTCACAATGGCCGAGTAGAGGGGACAATCACCTCCCCTTGGCCTGCTGGCCACCCCTCTTTTGATGCAGCCCAGGATGCTGTTCACCTTCTAGGCTACAAGCATTCACTACTGGTTCATGTCAATCTTTTCATCTCCTAGAACTCCCAAGTCTTTCTCTGCAGGTCTGTAGTCAATGAGGTCTTTGAATTCTTCTCCCATTCATCATAATGACTTGTGATACATCAAAGATCCCAGTACACCTGCAGATTGGTTTCCCCAAGTGTCTTCGTACAAAGAAATTCTGTATATCTCTCATTAATTAGGCAGGTTTTGTACTTAGAATTTCTTAAAGAACACATTCAACATTGTTCTGACTATAAAGCTAATGGAGATGTTTATGTTTACAGTACTCAGTATATAAATCAAGTGAGGAAACCTTTTTTTTTTTTTTTTTTTTTTTTCCTGAAGTTGAGGTCCAGAGACAAGTACTGTATTAAATCATTCAAAAAGGGAAGAAGCTGAGCAGTCCAGCATACTACCATGACAAATAGCTTAGAATGAAAAACACTATTACTGGGAAGTTGAAGCAAGTGGTTACTTGAAACCAGACACAACAGCAGAGTTAGAGCTCAGAAGTGTATTTTTGCACTGTGCAACTACAATATAAGCAAACAAGAACTGCAGATACTCAGACTTGTTTTGTATACTTCATTTGTTCATGTTTGTCTGTGTTTTTGTTGTTGTTGTTGTTTTGTTTTGTTTTAATTTCTTGTATTTGCATTCTTCCCTTTTGGTACCTAGCTTTTTCCTCTTTCTCAGAAAACATGTGTTGAGACAGCTGGTTATTTTTTGCCTTTCTCCTTCTTTACCTGCTACCTGCATTTGAAGAGCCTTTGATGTCTGCATGCAAAAGATAACGTCTATCTCCTGTAACCCTAGAAGCAGCAGGCTTCAGTCAGAGACACCCTGCAGTCATTTTCCCAACTGGGGGAGGGAGGAGTTTTCCCCATCTTTCATTCAAAATTTTCTTTAAAAGAAGAGAAAAAAAAATAGAAGAAGAAAAGGAAAACAAAAAAAAAAGGAAAAAGAAAAAAAAAAGCTGTTGAAATAATTTCACCTCAAATTCCTCCCTTGTCAGTACACAAGTCCATTTGGTGTATTTTTGATCCCTACTTGCCATGTCTTCAAAGGGAAAGATCGTTGTCTCCAAAATGAAAGAAGGCAAAATGAAACCCTCAGAATATTTATCAGTATTGTGATTCCTCTCAATGAATGCTGTAAATGAATGGATCTGAAACAAATTTCATTTTATTATGTATGAATGTCCTGAGAAATAATTCTGGAATAAGTATTTCAATGTAAAGATGTGCCAGTAAAAGAACAGGTGTTACTCAAATGCTTACTGCTTCATTAGCTTTGAAAAAGCTTCTCTGCAGAACTTCCTGTAACAGCTAATCCTATTCATTGGCCCTATCTGTAGGTTATTTTATAATTTCTGCATTAATAAGTAAAATGGAATTTTTCTTTCTCCTCCAACAAATACCTGATTTACATAAAGGGAAAAGGGAAAAGAGAAAAGGGAAAAGGGAAAAAACACCTTTAACTCTATAACTACTCTTCAGCACTTTGTTTATTTAGCTTTTTATTGCATAAATTGATGCAAAGTAAGACTTTTTCTTTGTTAGAGTGCAAATCTGCAAATACACATCCTTTCAAGTGAATTGTTTCAGTACAGGAAAACAAAACATAACAAAACAAAACAAAAAAAAAAACCACTTCTGTCTACTATTTTAACAAATACTCTATAGGTATTTTAATGTATTTTATAAATACTAGCGAAACATTTTGTATGTTATCAGGCTCTCTCTACCAGACTCTTTCTGAGAATCACAGAATGAGATGGGCATAAATAATGGCTTGAGCACATTATAACATAAACTCAGAGTTGAATTTGGAAACCATGTTTGAGCTTAAAATACTCTGTAATAGAGTCCATCATGAAAATTCTTTAGCAACAGCTTAAATCTGAGTCTTTTAAAGACTCAGATTTCTGAGCCTTTCTGAGCCTCTGAGTCTTTTAAAGACTCAGATTTCATACAAGTATGCTGATAATTATTTCAAAAAGTATATATGAAATAGAAACCAAAAAAAATAAAAATTAAAAATGAAAAATAAAAAGATATGTTTTGTGTTACATACATTTACATTAAAACCTACAGAAATAAGGTATTTATTATGTTCATTTACCTGATGGATTGTTTATACAACAAAAAGCTAAATATGCCAAGTGGTGAAGAGCGTATATAGTGGTGAAGTGGCATAGAGTTATATATATGAATGTTCAAGACTTCCAGCATCCATCGCTTTGCTTGTAGTATTGCTGACATTAATCTGACCTCAGGCTTAGCTGATCAACATGACCAAAGAAGAAAATAAGTTACAGGAAGACAGATTGAACATCTGAAACACTTGGAAGACTTTAAAAGAGATATAGTTTACTACAGCTGGCATAAATGTCTGTGAAGTGATTCTTTCCAATGGTAGCAATTCAGAGTGTAAAGTTATGCAGAAAAAGGAGTCTCTGACTAAGAAGTTGTCAATAAATCTACAGAAAACTGTTTGGGAGGAGAAGAGAAACATCTTCTGACTAATTTTAAATGAAATAAACTAAATGCAGCATTTCATTCATTTTTATCAATATCTTTCACATATGAACGAACTATTTTCTTTTTTGATAAATAGCCCTTCATTGAGTTCTCGTGTCCTGACCTATTTCCTGCTAAGTTCAGAATAGATGAGCTTTGTCCCACCCACTGTCCAGGCCAGAGGTCTAAGATGCTGGTGATGTTCTTTAATTCAGAAGGTATTGAGGTATACATCTTTTTTTTTTTTTTTTTTTTTTTTTTTTTTTGAGGGATTTTGTCATAACAATGAAGAGGAGTAATTCTAACATTTGATGTAAAACAGGCACTAATCCTCAAGCCTAGGTGTGTTTTGATTCAAACTTAACCTAAGCAGTATCTGAACATTCACTGGTAAGGATCTGTGAATGAATGTTTCAGCACAAGAATCGAAAGACTTTTTTAAACCCTACATGAAGAAATCCCCATATGTGACAGCTATACCTGTGTATTATTATACAAATTTATATATATACATATATAATATTTATATATTCTATGTAAGCACTAATACATATAAGAGATGTAATATTAAATTAAGAATATATCTGTGTATGTAGTTGTTAAAAAAAACACTGTTTGTCCTAAACAAATAAGGACATATCTCTGATGTGCCCATATCTCCCTAATGAAATGTGTCTAAGTTGAATCTTTCTTATCCCATTTCTGTGCACATCTGTCTGATCCAAACCCAGCTGCAGTGAAACAGAGAATTAACAAGGATGGACATAGGCAGGAGAACCTGAGAACTTGCACTAAGTTCTCAGCTAACAGTAAGGCAACACTGTCAATTTTCTCAGCTAAAAAATTCTAAGAATTGTAATTTGTAATTGCCCATGTATTTGGTGGCATCAAGAGTTGAGTAGTTTTGTCACATGCCTGCAACCTTCTGTTAGCAGCTGAGAGGAGGTTTTGAATCTAATAAAATATTGATTTTATTCCAAAAGGAATAGATTCAACTATAATTTATATTTTATAAACATTTAAGCTTTTCAGGTGCTGAAGACTTGTTGAAATGTTAATCATAAAAATGATTATTACCTGCATTTTTCCATAAAGACTAGTGAATACATTGTCTAAAGCAGCAAAAATATGCTAAAAGTTTGGTCTCGGTCTTACTTCAGCTATAAGAGAGGAATTTTATATTTTACTGTGTTCAAACACACCAGGAAATGCGAGGGCAAATCCAATCTTTAGGGTCGTATAGCTTTATCTTCTGAATTTCTCTAGCTATAGATTTTTTTTTTTCCTGTGTAGAGCCCACTAACTAAATCAACTCTTCCAAAATAGCTTTTTGTCTTGATGTGAAAATGTCATACAATGGACAATCCAATACTTGTCTTGATAGAATGTTCCAACTAGAAATTGCTTTTCACAAACATTTCTCAAGAGGCAGCAAGAGATCCTTAGATTTTAATAAATGATGCATCCTAACATAAAAATGAGGTACTAAAGTAATTCCAGTTGGTTTGTATATGAAGTGTCACTGAAGTCAATTGAAGAACCAATGCCTTTTTATTTTATGTCAAGAAATCTATATAAATATAAAAATTTTGTTTTATGTCAAGAAATCTATATAAATTGCAACTGTAGGCTAGTAGTAGTATAGTATAGAGTTTGCTTTTAGATACAACCCAGTAAAATCACCATTATTCTCAGCTGAGGTTTTTCAGATTACTGTGGGTTTAACTGAAAACAACAACAAGAACAACAAAAATCTGAAGTGTTATAAACAGCTGAAATAATTGAAATCTTAATAAATACTTCACTCTGAAAAGGTTGCATACATCAGAGACGTGCACAAAGTATCACAGGAATCATATAACAGTAGAGTCATGAAGGCTGGAAAAGACCTCCAAGACCATCTGGTCTAACCATCCCCCTACCACCAATATCTCCCACTAAACCATATCCCTAAAGACCACATCCAACCTTTCCTTAAACACCACCAGGGATGGTGACTCCACCACCTCCCTTGCCAACTCCTTCCAATGCCTGACAACTCTGAGTCCTGCTAGTTACACTATTCCTTATACAAACCAGAATGCCATTGGCCTTCTTGGCCACCTGGACACACTGCCAGCTCATGTTCAGGCAAGCATCAACCAACACTCCCAGATCATTTTCCTCCGCACAGCTTTCCAGCCACTCTGCCCCAAGCCTGTAGTGCTGCATGGAGTAGTCGTGACAAAAGTTTTGACAGGACCTGGCACTTAACCATGTTGAACCTCAACCTATTGTCCTCTGCCCATTGATCCAATCTGTTGAGGTCCCTCTGCAGGACCCTCCTACCCTCCAGCAGATCAACACTTCCCTCCAACTTTGTGTTGTCTGCAAAGAATGAAGAAAGAAGAGAAGGAAACAATAAAATCTGACCTGAAAACCTAGTATATTTGTAAGAAAACATACAGAATCCACATGTAAACAAATGGCAATATTTGAAAGAGGTAGAACTGTATAAAACTTAGAGATAATTCTGGTAAGAAAAAGAAACTCGATCTTGGAAGGTCACACAATACAAACACAAGATGTTTCGACCTGCCCTATAAAATAATGACAGTGAAATTCACAGCAGGTTTACATCACAAAAAGGGAGAAGAGTCCCTTGTAGCACTCGATTACACATTTGCAATATGAGGCACAGTTGTGGGCAACTCAATACAAGAAACTTGCCAAGAAATTGGAGAATATGATTAAATGACTAGAAGGCTTCATTTATGAGTTACTGTAACTCCTCTAAGTAGATACACAGTAAATACAGTGGTACAAATATCTTATAACTACCATACAACATTCATAAATCTTACAAGACAGCTGCAGAGGAACAGAGATTGATAACTGCTTGAAAGGGGTAAACTCTTGTACCACTCAAATCAATGGTGTTCTCAGGGTGTTGTCCTTCCATAGCTTGGGAAGGAGGCACAAAAAAAAATTGAAAATAAGAGAATTCTTTTTATTTGCAATTCTATTGCAATTACAATACAGAGTAAGAAACAACAACAAAAAAAGACTAGACATGATAATAGAAAAATTATGATGATCTAAGGTCATTTGAAAAAAATAATAAATAATAATAACAATATATATATTGTAAATATACTGTAAATCAGAACTAAGAACAAAACACTATAAAATGTCCAAGGATGTCTTTCCAAGAATGAAGAGCAGCATAGCAGCATACAGCTATTCTGGTTTTGTAGTTCAATCCATATAGTAAATCCTGCTCTCAGATTCTCCTTTCCTGTATTTTCTTTTATACTTATTCATAGTGTTTTGCAAAGATTGTTTTCCCACTATATTACTCACAGCTATTCCTATCCATATACTCAACACACTGTTTAACCTGTTCTTTGGAAATACATGGGATATTAGTTTTTTTCTTCTCTTTATAGATAACCCAATCTATCACAGACAGACAAATTTTATTCACAGACAGATAATGCTCATAGTCAAAGTGCTTTTATTTGTTGTCAGACTAGTCAATGTGTTTCATCTGAAGGATTAGATGGAAATAAAAATGTGGATAAAATGTCTCACCGTTGCATAATTATTTTATTATTTTTCAACAAGAAAAGAGAGAGGCACAAAAAAAAATCAAATATAATGAGGTTATTACTGAAGAAAAAATATAATGAATTTCTAATATATAACACAACTACAATGATATCAGCTAAAATTTAAACAAAGTAATCTGCTTTTGTTAGATATGGAAAATGCAAATGAGACATTTTTGTAGTGTTCCAATCTCTTGCAATATTAATAGCAGTGATGCTAATGAGGAGATGATAAGGTTAATAAACATTTCATTTTATTATACTATTAATTTTAAGTTATAAAATTTCATTTTGTGAGGTTCCTTTGCAAATTTGAAAATACCACTTCAGACCAAACTAAACTTTGCCTTTCACAAACACAAACAGAAAAATACTTATAACAACACACCTGTAATGCCTGCATGTTGCCTGAAAACAAACAGCCAAAACAACAACAACAACAACAAAAACACAGAAACAACATCACAAAAACATGTAATATTCTAACCATATTGTGTCTCCGTATGTGTGATAAATCAAGTAACTGGAATAAATCAAGTTTTTGAACCTTTTCCTAATGCTCTTATCAACACTTGAGAGGTAAGTCACCGAAAGAATGAATGTATTCAAGTGTATTTGTATCACTAATGAAACTCACATCATAGGTTAAACTAGAGATCATATTTTGCCCTCTGAGAGTGAAGGATATTGTATGTTATTATCTACAATTAGGCTTGAATGATAACATTTACAGAGTTAAAGCTTCAGCAAAAATTAGTGAATAGAAAAATATACAACAGATACTGAAATTAGTACAAGAGAGGAAGCCAAAGTAGAGAAGTTTGGTTTCATTCATCTTTTTGTGTTTTCCAAGACTACTAAAATCTCAGCACTATTGCAGCCTAAAATAAAATAAAATAAAATAAAATAAAATAAAATAAAATAAAATAAAATGTATCACCTCTATGCATCACCTCTATTTAATGAAAAATCCTGAGGATTCTTAAAACTTTGGAGAGCTTTGTAAAAACCTTGTACAGGCAAAAAATGGATAAATATAATAGAAGGATAATTTTGTCTTCAAACACTTTTGTGAGAAAAGCAACTATGCCATAAAAAGCTGACAGAACATATTTAGTCTAAATGGGACTGCTCCTGTGCCTTTTTTTTTAGGAAATATGCTATAAAGGAAATTCTATGCAAAAGTTTAATGTTTACATCATGGTTTTAGAAAAGATATTTTAAAAGTTTGAATAGAATTGGAATGAATATTCAAACATGAGTGCATATCCAAATCACAAATTTAAAGGCAGACTTCAAATGCAAATTAATTTGTCTTAGTGAGAGTACCCACTTATCTTCAGTAGTGATCATGATTAAAAATGCTTAACTCAAAAACAACCTTATCTACAAATTTCTGAAATTCAGACTTCATTTATCAGACTAGTGAAGCCAGGATCAAATCTCACTTTCTATGGGAAATGAAATAACACATCTTTTCTGAAATTTAGAAAGCAAAATCTATTATTTTCTCATAGGCAGAGATACCACCCTTAGATCAAGTTGCCCAGGGCCTCATCCAACTTGATCTTGAACACCTCCAGGAATGGAGCATCCACAGCTTCTCTGGGCAACCTGTGCCAGTACCTCACCACCCTCTGAGTGAAGAATTTCTTTCTACTCTCTAATGTAAATTTCCCCTCTTTTAGTTTAAAACAATTCCCTCTTGTCCTGTCACCATCTCTGTAAAAAGTCTCTATCTTTTTTATAAGCCCCCTTTATGTACTGTAAGGCCACAATAAGGCCTTGAAACCTTCTCTTCTTTAGTCTGAATGTCCCCAGCTCTCTCAGCCTTTCTTCAAAGGAGAGGTGCTGCAGGCTTCTGATCAACTTCATGGCCCTCCTCTACACCCACTCCAACAGATCCACAGACCTGCATACAACACTCCAAGTGGTGCTTCATTAGGGCAGAGGGAACAATCAACTCCCTTGGCCTGCTGGCCATGGCCTCTGTTGATGAAGCTCACCTTTGCTGATACAGTTCCCTTTCTGGGTTGCAGGCACACACTGCTGGCTTATGTTGAGCTTTTCATCTATCAGAACCTGCAAGGTTCTCCTAGAAACAGAACAGGGCCAGTCTCAGTGAGTTCTTCTCCCAGTCTGTACTCATGTCTGAGATTGCCCCAATTCAGGTGCAGCACCTTGCACTTGGGCTTGTTGTACAAAGTTCAACATGGGCCTATTAAGTTCACATGGGCCTATTTCTCAAGCTTGTCCCTTTGGAAGGTATCCCATCCTTCATTTGTATCTGCTGCACTACTCAGCTTTATGCCACCTGCAATCTTGCTAAAGGTGCACTTGATCCCATTGTCAATGTAATTGATAAAGATATGGTCCTAAGACACTGATCCCAAGACAGAACCCTGAGGGACACCACTTATCATTGGCCTCCACCTGGACATAGACCACAACTCTCTGGATAACATTCATAACAAGCTGGCTATTTTTACCTGGTGGACATTTCATAACCAGTCAATACTGCTTTAAGCCCACTGCTGGAACTTCATGCATGAAGTCACCAACCACAACTCAGTTGGGCTTCTGTGGGCTGCTGATGATACCTTTATCAAAAAGTGGTCTTTCTGACATCTGAGCTAGACCACTGGAAAGATTTACTTTATTACTTGCATAAAACACTGTCTGAGTTCTTACTAGCAAGAAAAAGCTGTTGAAAGCATTTTAAGCCACACTAAGCAGCCCCAGTTTAATCTAATAGTCTTTGGGGACTTATACTAATACTACTGTCAAATATTTATTAAATTTTATAATTGCAGTGGGTTCCAGCAGACTCTGCAACATGCATTTATATGACTTGCTAACCCCAGATTAGCCTATTCAGAGGTAAAGACCCTTCTGTTCTATAGTACAAGGCAACATTGCACATCTACTTTTAATTTGTGTCTCACTTCCAAATAAAATTAGAAAAAAAAAATCCAGGCTGCTTTTTTTTTCCCCTCTCTCTTTTCTTTGTTATTCTTTTTAACCCAAGTTCACTGCAGCAGAGTGATTTTGTCCAGCGCATTATTTCACTAAAGGGAGAGAGTGTAAGTTTGTACAAAAGGTATACAGCAGTTTGTTTAGTATTTTGTTGTCAGAAGAGCACATTTGTTCTGGATTGCCCTTGCAATCAGTCAGATGAATGAGTCCCTTGAACTCAGTTTAAGCATGGTGTCTGTAATAGTCCTATTACTAAAGCACACATAACATGGTACCCATCCATTGGCAGTGGTCTCTGGAATAAATTAGCACAATAAAAATGAATAGTCCTGGTCTAGGCACTTTGCATGAGACAGAATACTCTCAAATAACATTGACTGAAAGAAATATTAGCTTATGCTTTCTTTCACTCTTTCTTTCATTCACTTTCTGTTTTAACAGAGTGCTTTAGGATATCAGAAAGAACAGTTTTTGTCAAGAAAAGGCTGAACTGCTAGGCACCTGAATTTCTATTTACCACCAAAAAACAACCAATGAAATAAACAAACAAAGTTTATGTCTCCTTAAGAGCTGTCTCCTAAAGCAGGCTGTGAGGTCACTAGCAAGGCAATGTAAAAACAATTACTATTGACTTACGATTTAAGTTCCAGTGCAAAGAGCCTTAGTGATATAATCTGTTGACTTTCATACTTAAATTACAAAAATATACAGTGATGCATGTCAAACATCCTGTAACACTTCTCACTCTGGACCTGATTAAAAAGAACTAATGCCTGTTGCGGGTTGAAATATCTCTCAGCTTCATTAAAACCAAACATTTCAGCAAGCTGTAGCCTACATATTACATAGAAATCTATAAAATCCAGTCACAAATAATTTTTGTGATTAATCCAATAATGAGAAAGAACAGTCAAATGAAACCTTGGAAATAACCAAAAAAGGGAAAATATGTTCAAAGACAGAAGATATATATTTTTCAAATAGCAGCTACAAAGCTGGACACATTCAAACAATAATAATTCTTAAAAAAAAAAAAAAAAAAAAAAAAAAAAAAAAAGAGCAAGACATTTAGGAGCAGGATCTCAATCTAGATTTAGAACATAGCTCAGTAATAAAAATTCGTCCCTTGTCCAAATAAAAATCCCCAGACCTGAAGATTAAGACATTTGTTGAAGATTAAGACATTCAACTTAAGAAATAAATAAATAAAAATAAAGAGACACCTGGATTATTTTAAATAAGAAGGACTACTTCATAATTTTAAAACAAACATGTTGCTTCACAAATTGACTTAAAAATACTTTTGAAAAAGTTGTCTTTATTTAGATTAAATTGCCCTCTCTATATTTTAAGCATCTTAAACATTTTTAATACCCTACTGATGTTAGCACTATTTCTCTCACACAAATAAAAAAATATTTAATTTAAAATACAATAATAATAATAATAATAAAATATTGCTGTCTGTCTGGGTGAATTATCCATAACATATTCACCTTCATTTTGTGGGCACCCAACATAACACTCCTCAAGACTTCCAAAATTTCCATTTTATTGAAAGTGACTATCTCCATTACATTTACATTAATTACTGTAAAGTCAATCAACCATAGAAGACACAACAACTGATAGCTAAGCCACACACAGCATGGAGTTCCTGTAGTTCCTCTGGAAGATGTATATATGCGTATATATGTATATGTTCCTTCCCTAAGGAACTTGCTTTGGCAGGGGGGTTGGACTCAATGATCTCTTGAGGTCCCTTCCAACCCCTACAAGCAGTTCTCCATTTTCTTCTTTGTGATTTATTTTCCAAGGGTGGGTGGGGGCCAGGGTCTGTAGCTAAACCATTTAAGTGAAACATTTCAGATGATTCTCTTTCTCCATATGAACCATACTCTGTGCCTCATATTACTTTTCATTTCAATACATATTTTGTCATTAATGCCACTTCATGGATTGAGGTGAATGACATTCCATTAGGACCAGAATATTTTTTCAAGGCAGTTCTGATAACATTATCTAAAAGGCAAAATATAAGTATTAACAAAATGAAAAGTCTGAGTCCAAACATCTACTTGAACACTAACTGCAAACAAAATCAAGATTTCTGTGTCTGTTTCACACATTTATTTGAGTTTAAAAAAAAAAAAAAAAAAAAAAAAGATTCTTTAATAACTACTCCTTGTATTTTCACTGAAACTATTCTTACAAGTAGTTTTGAGAGCTCAGGTTCTTTACATTTGCAAAACCAAAGAGAAGAGAAGTTACTGTCTAAAACAGTTTGGCAGAAGGCATTATTGCATTAGAGGGTGGTCAAACATTTTCAGGATTTTCCCTGAGACAGTTTCACAAAGTTTAATGTATTTAACAAGGCAACATATTTGGAATTGCCATTGGTTCAGAATTGCCATTGACACTTCCTGCAATAGTGCTAATTTATAACAATAGAACCAGCAAAATGTTATCTCAGGTATTCCTCAGCAAAAGGTGAAGGTGCAGAACTTACTAAGACATCCCTGTCTTGGTGGAGAAGCACAGCCCATTGACTTCCTCTTCTATACCTCCAACCTCTTCTTTCTCCCCTCAGTCTTCTTTTTCCTTCCACTAACTTTTTTCCTTTACATCCTATTCTTATCTCCCCTCCCTGGGTTAACACTTAGCATGATTTGGGTGGAGAGTATATACTCATATACAGTCATATATGTTTTACATGTACTTCAATGAACTCATTATCATATCCAAGGATTTTAACTTGAATATTCATTTTTAAAATAGTCAATAAAAAGCTTTCACTCCAGGCACCATGGCCTTCAGGATTCTGTTCCGCTGCCAAAACAGGATCATCCTGCCATCAAAAGACTCCCTCCTTTGGCATCCTCTCATACCAAGCTTGCAGACCTCCATCCATAAGGTTTGTATAAAAGATAAGCTGCTCAACTCCTCCTTTGCCAAAGCCAGTGCTTATCAGTGACACTAACATGTCTGACTATTCTCCACAGTTTGCACTGGGTGTGCATGCATCTATATTAACTATAGCTCCATATCTGTAGTGCCTGTCATATTGCTTTTGTTTAGTAAAAGGTACATATATTTGCATATTAGATGTCTTAAAAATACATTATACCTGTTCTTCAGAATTTACAGTCTAAAACAATACGGAGACATTCAAAGAAACTTATAGGACATAACTATTTGAAGCACCTCATACTTTTAATTAAGTTATTACTTCATAACTTGGGATTGCTAGAAAGAAATGATAACAGAGACAAAGCACAACATTCAGTTATTAGAGTTCAGTCTATGACCTGGTGAAAATGTAAAAGCACAGCATAGAAATTAGTGAAGGGAAGGCAAGGCAAGGAAAATAATGTTTTGCTCTGTTAAAGGTGTGCGCTGTTTCTATCACTATATGTGTGATTGTGTTTTTAAATGTACCAAAAAAAAAAAAAAAATTTCTAATGAAGATTTGGATGTTAAATGTGCTAAATGTAGAGTATCTCCTAAGAAAACAAATTCAAATTCTTCCTGTCTTGCAAGCCATAAGGAAGAAAAACAGTCTTGCAAAGAATTTGAGCATGACTTCACAGATATCATAATACTATATAAAAGAGCGTGTTTACTTACGAAAAAAATAATAGTAGTGTTTTCTGGATTATTACTCCATATTTTTATGCAACTTTTTCTTTGTTTCAGCACTGAGTTTAAGGGTCTATAAGCAAAGACTTTTTTGTCCCTCCCCACATAATATTACAGAACCTTACGTTTTCAATTAATTCTTCTGCTAAGAAGTTGGAACTCTCATTAAAATGGGCTCTTCTTGGAAATCTCAAAGCATATATTTCAGTGAATGTGAAATTTCCTGACCTAAATTTGGCTCAGCTATACCCAAGTGATCATGTAAGCATGCAGACCATAAAGTTCTGTAAAACTTGAGCTATAAATAAATGAAGTCCTTTTAAAATATTTTTCTTGAAAAGATTTCTGCATATAGCACATACAGACCTATTGTTTCAGTTCTCAAGTCCTGTCATTTTTCCACAACTTTAACAAAAGTCGATTTTTCTTTCTCACTTTCATCTCCATCTTCTGTACTATAATAAGTTAATATTTTGTTGTTTTCATTGTTTATCTTGTCTTTGTTTTTTCATCTTATACAGAAATTGTGCATTTTATTTTTTTTTTTCAATATTTTTTATTTTTTGAATCATTCTAAAGATTCCTATTTCACTTCATGCTAAACAGCAGATATCCAGCTGGAAAGAGATAACCAAAAATAAACCATGTATTGTTCACTAATGTAAACTAATGGAAGGTGCCACATTTTTACACCATATCAATAAGTTATATACAAACACATTCTCTTAAGGAAAGTCACAAAGTTAATAACAATAATAAGTTAGGCTTAAATAAAAACTTTTAGTCCAAATATTCACTGAGTGTTTTACAATCTATACACCTTGCACACAGAAGTACTTTTCTTAGTTATAATACCATCTATCATAAGTAAGATCTAGTTTTTAGGTTGACATATGTTCACGTTCCATAGACTTCTGGAAGTAAAAGGAAGTAAACAGATAAAAAAAAATACTACTAATGATAAAGTCTAATGAAAAGCATAAAAGAAATTTAGGATTTAACATGTATCTGGATTATTCACTTACATTAACCACACAAGACTTACTCTAAAGGGTAAAACTGTCACTAATTTACTAATTTATTTTCTTAATTTTCTAGGCAACAACAGCTTGTGGTCTGGATGGCAAATGAATTAATTAATTAATTAAAATAAAAAAAAGAAAAAAAAAAAAAGAGGGATGTGGAAGACATAACTGTGACTTAATCAAATCTGATTCTAAAAGGACCCAAGTTTCTCCAGAAAAGCTAGGCATTCAGCAAATGGCTCAACTTCCATTTTGCATAGCAGGCAGTGATGGCAGAGTTCAGCAGCTCCATGCCAGCAATGTAGACTATGCATCCTAGTAAGCATCCTAGTAAGTGATGCTTATCAGAGATTTAAATAAATACATGCTTGTGATGGGAGGGAAGGGAGAGAAATTGTGAGTTGATTTTAAAGGAATTAACAGATTAGATGCATGTATATTCTTCATTAGATCAGGTTCTGTTGTCCTTAGCACTAAAGAAAATCACTTGTCTTGCAAGTCTTTGCGCTTACCCAGGTTTCTGTCACAGCTGAACTATATCACAGCTTTGATCAATGCCACTAGAAGTTCAGAGTGGTCTTATTTAAATTCCATCTTGCCTTTTTTAAGTATCTGTTTACTTCCACATTCTGTGCATTTCTCCCTATTATAACAGCTGTCTTTTCTCTCAGTTCCATAATGTATACTGCCTAATGTCTACTTATGTTAATTAAAATGGCTACAGGTCTGTAGTTTTTAAAAATAAATTTAAATAAATAAATAAAGCATTCTTATATTTCTCCAGAGCAAGAAAATGAAATGAAAGAACATTCCACTGGAAGAAAAACAAACAAACAAAAAGATTTACTGTAAGTTTTTCTGAAATATCAAAATTTTAGAGAATGATTGTTTGAAAATGTTGTATCACGACAACTGCAGAAAAATAATATTTGAAAGCAAATACTAATTATGTACTTGAAAGTAGAACTATGCATAAATCATATATAGTATAAAAGCTTCTTTTAAATAAATATTTGAAGGGATATTTATTTTTAATGTTTTAAATGAGAAATATGCTTTCATTTATTTGTATTATGCTAATCTTTTCCTTTATTTCTATCCTGTAGGCATGATCTCTCATTCATGACACTGGATTTATAACTGTGCAGGTTCTAAAGGCATGTAGTAAGAAGAAATACTGCTTTAGGTGAGAAAACACAGACAGAAAAAGAACTCTATCAAAATAAGCAAATAAAATAGCAATGATGGTCTTGGGAAATGAAATAATAGTGAATTAGACCCACAGCAGTGAGTCTAACAGAGATATGTTGTAACTAAAGGACTCTTTTGAGGTCTCAATCAGAATCCAGCAGTTTTTTTCTCAAAAAGAGACTTTGCTGTATCTTACATTGTTATCTGAGAATGCAAATTCACACCAGGAGCCTGTATAAACCCTGTTATGCCTAAGGCTGACAAGCCTTACCACTAGATGAAGAAAAATTTCTAGAAAAGCAATCGCTCTCTCTTTCCTCTGTTACCTTCTACTCAAGCATGTATATAAGCCTTGGGAAAGTACACTGCCCTGTGTCTATCTCCCTGCCTTGGACAGTAAGAAGATGTGTCTTCTCAGAGAAGAGAGCAACTGAAACAGCAAATCATTTCCCTCCTGAAGAATGAGACACAAGAAGATTGTTTGGAAGTGACATTTTTTCTCAGCCAACACACAGCACATGACTGTTTTAACTCTGTCTTAAAAATTATTTATAACATACATGTATATTACTGGTAGGAATAAAAAATAAATAACTTAAAGGTGTTTCAGGTGTGTCATACAGAATTAAATCTCTAGGCCTTCTGTACTAGCTTTTAAACATCACCTTTGAGTATACTGATTCAATCTGTTTAAAAAGTAAAAATCTGTAATTTATTCAGATATCAGGAAAGGTTTTAGAAACTGAAGCACAAAACAAAACAAGGGTTTGGCTGCAAACTTTTTAGAGATATGAAGAAACCTATTCTGAACTTGGCCAATTACTTTCCAAAATAACAGCACTCCTGATTTTAGTCCTCTTTAACTACCTTATTCATCCGACAACAGTCTTGGAAAATAAATTTATTTTCATTTTAAGTATAAATTTAGAAATTGTCAGCACAGTTGCAAGTCATGCATTAATGTTGTTTTTACTACTGTTTTCCCCTAATGTGCATCAGATTCACTTGAGCTGAACTGCATAACCTTTACATTTGTATCTTGTGTGCAGTAAAGACAATAAACTCTTCCAGCAAACATTTTTAAAGAATGAAGTATGGGAGAAACATTGAAAACAAATATGTGGAAAAAGTAAAGGGGATAAAGAATGATATGTTTCCCTTTGATAAACAGCTTTTGAATTAGAAAAAATCTAGAAAGGAAGAATTCCTGTGCCTGGGATCAATATTTACAATAATAAACCTTATTACTGTAAACCATGTGCCAATAGGAATTTGAGAGATTTGCCAATTTTCTGCACCAGATCTGCATCCATTGAGGAGTATAATGCTTCTTCAGCTTCTTTTATGTATCACATTGCCTAAAATTATTTCAAAGCACTTCACAAGCCAGTCCAACAAATAAGTAGATGTAAAACGGAATCAGTGAATAGATACTGAAGAAGGTTAGTGTTCAAAGGAACTCTAAAGGTGACAGATAAGCCATGAAAGAAATGGCTTCTATTACAGAAATCTGTTTTTAAGGGAGGAATTATATTTTAATTTTGTAACTGTTTCATACAAAGAGAGATAAAGAAACAGATATGGACTGATTCTATTTGAAGGTATGGCTAAAGGTGATTTGATTTCATACATATATAGTTACATTATTAACTCAAATAATACCATCATTACCAATATCTGACAGTAGCAATCAGGTTTGCATAGTTGTTTTTTTGTCTTCTTGTAGCTTTTTATTTAATAAAATATCTGTAAATATGTTTGTGGGCTTAGTATTTGTTATTTTGGTGCAATTTATTTTAAGAGGGAACTACCACTACTTGACAAATGGATTGATATATTGTCTGGAAGTCTCAAAACTCCTTCAGTTTTGCTAAATGCTTAATTATAGCTCTTATCATTTCTGGTCCGCCCAACATATATCCTCCCAACCAAAAAAAAACAAGTTAAAATAAATAAATAAAATAGCAAGACTTCTCCTTAATTGTTCAATATATCATAATAGGTCAATTTGTTTTTTTCTGATTTCTTCCTTTTTATTAAACTTTTTGCATGTAGAGCTATAGCACTTTATATTTTTACTACCCTAAAAAATGACTGATTTTCCTCACCAATTTCTATACACCTACAGTGCACAACTGTCATTATTCTTCCACAATTTATCCTCAGCAGGGTAGAAAAATAAATATGTAAAATAATTCCCATCAAAGAATAATCAAATCCAAAAGATGTAGTTTTGAAGATTAAAAAAAAAAAAAGTTTCTCTGATGTCAGAAAATTTGTAGAAATATAGGACATTTAAGACTAACAAGGTAATCTTGTAATGCACACATTTAGTACCCTATCGTTTGATTACTTATGAGTATATTCAGTACTAGTACTCCTTTCAGCTAAATAAAACAATGAAAATAATTGTTGTATAAATACGACTTCGTATTTTGAATCAGTATTATGGTTACCATTCTCTTATTTTCTATTTTGCTTTTTACACTTGTCATACATACAAAGAAGTATCTTCTTTCACGGAGTTACATTTGAATCTTAAATGATTTTCAGATTATAATCTGTAAAATTACAGCCATGTAGAAATACATGAATGAGACTGGACCTCAGAAGTCATATTGACTCTAAAGATTGGTCAGCTACACCTAGACTATCTTTTACAAATTAGTGCCTAATGTTTTCTTAAATGCCTCAACATTACTAGATGGTCTATTTCAATGTTTTGCTACTTAAAATAATAAAATAGAAAGTCTCCTTCAGATCACCAGGGTAGGCCTTCTTGATGAAAAATGTGTCTGATTTATCTTTTCCTAGTTTATCCTCTTACTTTGTATAGTGGAACAACATTTCTTCAGGACATTTGTAATCTAGAAACACCTAGTTCTTTCAGCTTCATATACAAGGTAATGCTCACTATAACTCTTAGCATTCTGTTTTGTTCTTTTCTGGATTTCTTCCACTTTTTCATTTGTTTCTTAATATTTTGCAAAGAAGCCTGGGCACAGTAGTCCAAACCAAAATGCCAAGAATAGAACGACTTTTAGGCAATAATTTAGAGTAGTCAACAATGCAGGTGGGAGAGAAGGTGGTATAAAGAGTATTTGTTTTTTGAAGCATATTGTCAAAATATCTAAGTTTTGAGAAGTTCCAAATCTGCAGCTTTCTCAGGCAAGCAAAAAGACAAGGACTTGAAAAGAAAATATCCTGTCAAATATTTTTATTAAAGTAGACCAGTCTTCTAGTGGAAGTCATAGCTGTCTCATTATTTGAGATATTTTGAACAAAAGTTAATAAAATTTTAGAGCCTGGGCTACAAAGATGATCATGACTCCACATCATTGATTAAAATGCTTAACTTGCTTTCCTTATATCTCATCTCCAAGAATTAATGCTGCTGGTACAGTTTTAAAGGTCACATGCATTAATTTTCTGTAGCACACACAGAGAAAGATTTTGTGTCCAAGTAAGCCTCTTTAAGAACATTAAATAAATAAATAAATAAATAAATAAAATGTTTATTCCATCTATTTAATAACAAATTCCATGGACTTTATATTGAAATCACATGAATCAGACATGAACATTCAAAACTATTTTTCAGACCCATAGTAATATGTATGCGTAGTACTAAATGTTGGATAACCTGTTTCATATTAGTCCATGTGCTGCATGTTTTGTATAAATATATTTTTTACAGTATACATTACCTGTCTCTGACCATAGAAAATCTGTATCATATAAATCTGTATGAAATCTGAGTCAGCAATGTGCCCTTGCTGCTAAGAAGGCTAACGGAATTCTTCTTCCACACTTCTCAGCATTGCTGAGGCTGCACCTGGAATACCATGTCCAGCTCTGGGCCCCCGAGTACAAGCCAGAAATGCAGCTACTGTAAAGAATCCAAAAGAGGGCCATGACAGTAAAGGGGCTCAAACAGCTCTCCTGTCAAGAGAGGCTGAAAGAATTGAGATTGTTCAGCCTAGAAAAAAGGGTGCTCAGAATGGATCTACATATACAAATACCTGAAGGGAGAGTGCAAAAGGAGAGTGACAGGCTTTTTCCAGTGGTGCAGGACAGGACAAGAGACAAGGAGCACAAACTGGTACACAGGAGATTCCCACTGAACATCAGGAAACACTTCTTTACAGCGCAGGTGATGGAGCACTGGCACGTGTTGCCCAGAAAGGCCATGGAGTCTCCCTCAGAGATTGTCAAAATCTGTCTGAACATCTAGCTGATGATTATGCAGCCCTCCTTGAGAAGGACAGTTGGAGCAGATAACTTCCAAAGGAAAAAGTGTTCCAACACTATCCATCCTGTGATTCTGTACCACCCCGTATTTATCTTCTTAGAACGTACATTTATCATCTTCTTAGGATAGCCAACAAATGGTTGGAAATATAAAAGTATTTTAAAGTATTTCTTTCTGTTTTTTGTTTTGTTTGGTTTTTATTTTTTATTTTTAATTATTACCATTTTTTTCCTGAACAAGTACTTGATATAGCTCAGAACTGGGGATGGTATTTCCTTTTTGTCTGTTTAATGAAATCTGATATTGTCGCTAACATTTAAATGCTTTTTAAATGCTGATATCACTGTAAGAAAAACATTCATATTTTTCACATTGATTAAACTTCTATTTTCAATAAAATATTGTTTTCATGGACTTAAAGAAGCATACAGTTAACTGAGAAAAAGCATAAAGGCTTCATTTCATCCCTTCTACAATCTCCTGATCAGAGCAGGGCTTATCTCAAAGTTAGATCAGGTTTCACAAAACATTGTCCAGTCAAATTCTGAAAATCTATAGGAGCAGAACTTTCACTACACCTGTGGAAAATATGTCTCAGTGCTAATTGCACCTTATATGCAGTTTCCCACACGTCACTTTGTGAACATCTCTTCTCCTTTTGCTGTATAAGAAGATTCTAGCTCTTCTACTCCACAACTTTCTGGTTAACTGTAGCACAAGGCTGAAATTAAACTCCACCTCCCCTAAGCTTTGTGTTCTTCAGAGACATAGAAAAAAAAAAAACACACACACACACACAACAAGTTTACTCAGTCTCTCTATATTTCAAGTGTTCTGTCTCACTGACCATCTTATTTTCCTTCCACCTGACATGTTCCAGTTTGTTAATCTCTCATACTGGGCAAATCAAAATTGGTCACAGTACTTTGGATATGAATAAATATAAAGTAATTACATCCAATAGCCAATTAGTTATATAAAATATTTTTAGATGTTCCTGGTTCCATTTCCTAATTTGATATAAGAGAGAATTCCAATTTCTGAAAATTTTCTAAAAGACCTCTATTCCCTTCTTCTCCCCATCAGTTACTATTGATAAGTAGCAGCAAGTTAGGCAGCTTATTAAGACTCTAACTAATCCTATGGATTTTCAAAAAGGTTGAGGGTTAGCTGTAATTGGGTTTGTGTTGAACTTGACCAGAACATTGTATCAGAACTGCTGTACGGCTTCTAAGGCTGGAAAAGAGACACTTAGACCAGCTGCATTTACTTATAAACAAAAGCAAAAACCAGCAAGAATAAAAACATCTGTCTTTCTCTTTGTTCATTAAATACACCTAAAAGCACGTTTGATGTTGTTCCGTTCATTTCAGTAGTCACAGTAGGGATGAGTTTGAAAAACTACCCCTGCCTTGGAGGAAAAAAACATTCCTGAACATTGTATTTTGTGTGTATCATTTTTCGAGCATATGCTTTTCAAGTTAAATAAGCTTCAAAAGACAGAAAAATAATAGCTATCAGAAAGCAATGAGGAGATAAAGGGAAAAGTAAATAAATAAATAAATAAATTAATAATAAAAAAAGAATGTTTCACAAATTAGAATAATTCCTTTCAGAAGCAGGCAATTTTGTTTTACATACTAAAATTCTCAGGTAAATAACTGTTCACAACCAACAAATTTAAATTTTTTAAGCAATATAGTCAGCAACATATATCGCCAAATCATTTTCATCATATTCATCAAAACCAATAATGTCACATTTTGTTTGAGGTAAAAGATGATATCAGATCAATAAATGACATTCTCAAAATACCCAGAATTCATACTGTAGAATTACTACTATTTGATGTCTTAGCAGGATAACTACCAACTCTTTCAAAGAAAATTTAGCCATTGAACAAGAATTTATCTTCCAGTTTTCTCTGTTCATCAAGACAAATGAGGTGGAATAAAATATGGATTTATAGACTCTGAACACTGGAAATAGTAAAACTTGTTATTTTTTCAGTAAATTAAACAGAAATTATTCAGAATATAGAATGTGTAGTCCATATATTTTGGGGACTTTTCAAACTATAAATGGATACTTTACAATGAAATACTCCTGATTAGGCAGAAGAAATAATTATTTAAAGAAAGAATACATAATATTGGTTTTCATTTAATCCTTTTTTGTTTTCCACTCTCCTATTTATACCTGTTTATATACATAGAAATAGATTTAATACGAACTAAATCAAATAGATGTTGTCAAGAGAGACAAGAGCCTTACAGCAAAAGACCTGAGCAAGCTGTAATAGGTTATCACAATTCTCTAAGTGAACAGCATTAGGGGAGCAGGCTGGGAAAAACAAACAAACAAACAAACAAACAAGTTGTTAATAGCTTTTATATTAAAAAAAAAAAAAAAAAAAAAAAAAAAAAAAAAAAGTCCCTAAGTCCCTTTTCTTGGTTTGTTTCTTTGTTTTCTATTTTTCTTTTCCTGACAGCCTGCTTCCTCTACTTCCTGATCTTTCTAGGAATGAGACTTGAAAATCAATGGAGAGACATCAGAGAAAGAAGCATTTCTGAAGACCATGATTTTGTATTGCTTCCCAAAGAAGATGATGCAATACAACGCAGCTAGCCAGGCAAGAGGACAGATCAGATGCTGGGATAAAATGAATGTGAGGACACAAAAAACCTCCAGAGGTAGTCTTTTGGACAGACTATTGTAAAATTAGTCTATGTTCCCATTATTAACATATTTCAGTGAAATTGCTTTATGACAGCACTAACACTAACACTAACACTAAAGTCCTCCACTAAACCACTGAACCATATCACTAAGCTCTACATCTAAACATCTTTTAAAGACCTCTAGGGATGATGACTCAATCACTTCCCATTCCAATGCCTAAAAACCCTTTTGGTAAAGTTCTTCCTAATATTCAACCTAATATCCCCTGGCACAACTTTAGTCCATTCTCCCTTGTCCTGTCACCAGGCATGTGGGAGAATAGACCAACCCCTACCTCGCTACAGCCTCCTTTAATGTACCTATGGAGTGTGGTAAGGTCACCCCTGAGCCTCTTCTCCGGGCTGAACAATCCCAGCTCCCTCAGCTGCTCCATGTAAGACTTGTTCTCCAGACCCCTCTCCAGCTTTGATGTCCTTCTCTGGACTCACTTGAGCACCTCGATGTCCTTCTTACAGCAAGCGGCCCAAAACTGAACACAGTACTCGAGGTGTGGCCTCACCAGAGCCAAGTACAGGGGGACAATCACTTCCCTAGTCCTGCTGGCCACACTGCTACTTATACAAGCCAGGATGCTGTTGGCCTTCTTGGCCACCTGAACACTGCTAGCTCATATTTAGCCAATACCCCCAGGTCCTTCTCCGCCTGACAGCTTTCCAACCACTCATCTTTCAACTTGTAGCACTGCTTGGGCTTGATGTTCCCCAGGTGCAGGACCCGGCACTTGGCCTTCTTGAACGTCATACAGTTGACCTCAGCCCATTGGTCCAGCCTATCCAGATCCTCCTGCAGAGCTTTCCTACCCTCGAGCAGATCGACACACACACCTAACATGGTGTCATCTGCGAACTTACTGAGGGTGCACTCGATCCCTCAACCAGATCATCAATAAAGATATTAAAGAGGACTGGCCCCAGTACTGAGCCCTGGGGGGCCCCACTACTGACCAGCCTCCAACTGGATTTAACTTCCTTAACCATGACTCTTTGGGCCTGGCTATCCAGCCAGTTTTTAACCCAATGAAGAATAATGTATGTTATGAGTGTATGTGTCCACAAAATCACAGAAACAATATATTCTGACTGAGATGGATTTCCTCCATTTTTTTAAGACCGTCTTTCTTGCTCTACATCTATAAAATCACATTCTAAAGTAAAGAGACTTGGTACACATACACATGGGCAATTAAGGCCTAAGTAACAAATTTTATTACGTGTTCACTCTTAATTAGAGATAGTGTTTTCCAAGACCTTTACTGAATAGTGAGTAGTATTCACATAAACCTCCTAAAAATTCTTCCAGGCTCTTTATGTGAGAATGGCCATGGTAAGTAAGTGAGCAAATTAATCAATAAATAAAACCTAATAAATAAACCTTAGTTTAATTTTATTTCTGCAAGCAAATAAATAAATGTTTATTGGAAAAAATGTATTATTTAATACATATTACTATTCAATACATAGTCAGCTGCTCTGCTTTAGTTTGGGGAATTTTTGTGCTATCACAATAGCCTATAGTTCTTAATATCTTACAAGAAAGTAATTTCAGTCAGAAGAAATTAACAGAAAACAGCATGTGAGATGTGGCAAGGAGATGTGAATATTCTGTTATCTAGTAAGCATTTTTTTAAATTTATATGCTTTTTCTCAATATAATCAGTCTCTTAGGGACCACTGAGACCTTGCTGAATCAAATGATCACAAAGGGCATGTATGAACTTCAAACGTTCTGATGCTGTTATGACATTTAAGTCTCATTTATTTAATTTGCATTATGATGGAGGGAATACTAGGGAACCATGGTAACTTGAAAGTAATTTAAATTCCTTAGAAGATTTTGTTTTAGCTACAGCTAACTAATTTAAGATTTATTTAGCAAACTGCAGATATTATCTAGAGCTTCATACTTGCCATTGTAATAAATTACACTGTAAAGAAAGAACTGTAAAAGGTCACTTTTTGTTGTCATCATTTTGTTTTACAATGACAAATGCAAATGTTGACACTGATTATATGGAGAGAATGTATTCAAATGGGCCATAATTGTTAATAAATTACTTAATGAATAAATAAATCTTTAAATTGTTTGTCCTTCAATGATTAGGTGCATTTATGCAGAGATCATCAGTGACAGATCAGTAGTGGCCTGTGTGTGACTACGAATATCTTTATATAATTTAATGCACTGCTTTGTGTAATTCTTTGATTTACTCCTTATTGCAGTGAATAGATTTAGCTGTCAGATTACAGTGTTTAAATGACTAAAGTTATCATGTAGCCATATATCTTTATAGGTCTTTTTCTCTGTAAGAATCACCAAATGACTTATTTACTAAGCTTCTTAACATTCCACTGACTTTATCACACTGAAGACTGAAATGCAGGCAAAATTAATTTTCTTCTTTGTTCAAGGGAGGAGAAAATGCTTCCTTCTGTTCGACTGTTTGGGGCTTGCTTCTTGGATACAGAAAAATGATGTTGGTATAAACTACTGTGTTAGGTTTATAACCTGATCCAGCTGGCATCCAGAGGCTTATAAAAGTCAAGGTGCCGCTCAAAGTTTTGAACTTAATAAGCACATAACAGAAATAATATTAGCTTTAATATTGCCAATGAATGCAGACTGTTATGAAAGTTTTTGTAGACTTGCATTTCTTGTCATAAAAACAAACAAACAAACAAACAAAAAACCCTTTAACTGCAATCCATAAACCACTGTAAAAGATAGACATTGGCTCTTGAAGATGTCTTTATATTAACCCCATTAAGTAGTTATACTCTAGCTACATGATGAAATGGAGCTGACAGATTCTCGTATGCTTCATGTACAGGTTACAGCATTTTTTTCTTTAGTGTTCTCTTTTTTAAAGATCTGTAGAGAAAGCGATATAAGCAATGAATTAGTAAAAGAAAAGGATTATTTTTTTCCAAAAACATATTTAAATTTAAATTAAACTTACGTATAAATTAAGCTTATAATTACTTATCAAAGCAATTAGATATAATCCTATATTAAAATAATATAAAAGGAATGTAGTACTGTCTTTAAGCCCTAAGTGAATGATGATTTCTTGTCTGAAATAAAAACACACCTGTATCACAAACATAAAAAAATAATATTGTTCATCAGGTGCACTATTTGGCTCTGAATGATAGAGTTACTTCTAAAACCAATTATTTTAGTACATTAACTTGTGTCAGATGAGACACAATTACTTCATCTCAGTCTTTTTAATGTAAAATTAAATTGCTTATATCTTCGAAAATATATTTTAAGTTGAATATGCAATTTACTAAACAGTAAATGCACTTACATGTATAGATATGTTTCCAAACATGACAGTTCATGTTATTTAGATCAAAATTTTAACTTTTTATGTTTTAACACTTTCAAGAAAATTGCTGTTTACTTCATCTACCAAATTTTCAATACGGTAGATAGTGTACACTTCTAAAAGTTAACACCATTGATGTTTATACAAATGATAGTTACCATGAATTAGAGATGTAACAAATTTCTGGGATAATTTAGATTCAGCTTTTACTGAAAAACATCAATGGATGTTCTTATTTATGCACAATCAGAGGGAGAACTTGGTCTTTTTTTTTTTTTTTAATGACAGGTCAAAATTCTTTCACATGCAGAGGACCATAAGTTATTCTAAGAATTTCTGTGGTACTGAGGATTGGTGTTGACCTTTATAGAACTGTGTTTGCTCTCTGTAAAGAAGAAACATATAAACCCTGATCCTTGATGTCAATTGATAGCAATTAAATATTTATTAGCTGGTGACAAGATGCATAAATCACACTCAAGTAACCTGCATCTCTGGTTTACAATTTTGTTTTTTTCTCGTCTTTGATTCTAGCGTCTTTTTGAATGTAACTGCATTCTGGCACACTAGGCACCAACGAACTTCACTGAAGCAGAAACTACACAGTCCAGTTCCCTCTGTATCATACAGTAGCCTAGTGGTGATTTTACATCATCAGGTTAGTTCTCCCCAGTTCATCAGCTGAGAACTGAGAAACCATTTGCAAATGCACATCCAGACTTCCTGCCTTAGAGACTGCCCAGAGGGCATCTAGATAACTGATTTTGAGAAGGAAAGTGCAACACAAAGTTACTTTTATATTCTGACTAAAAATAAAATATCTGTGGCTTGACAGCTGAACGTTATCCAGCCAACCAAAACTAAGTGCTCATTCACTGTCTTTGCTATTAGATTATCACTGCCACTATGCCTTTGAAAAGCACTACAAACATCTTTCATTTTCTCTGTTCTTGAATAAACAAAATCCTGATAGCTGAAATCCCTGTTGATCCACTAACATAAGGAGGTAGATATAGAAGGATGGCAAAAGCAAAGTTTCAGACTTGAGTAAGAAATGCCTCAGCTGCATCATCGCATAGCAAACAAGGGTCTTTCTAAAGGAATTAAATTATGAAATTTCCAAAGTGTATTTTGAGTATAATTATTGCCACAGAATAGCAAATCTCTCTTTTTAAGGCAAAAAGCTGGAAATATGTGTGTAATTATACAATAAGGTTTTTTTAAATTGTGTCTGGATTTTATTTTTTTAAATTGCTTTTCTGCTTTGGTTATCATATGCAAATATATGTATGAGTATAGAAGACATAAACCACATTTTTAAAGTAACTCAGAACCAAGAGATCTATCTGATTAATACCCACCTAATAATAATAACAACAACAACTTGCAGTGCAGGATAAGCCAAGACAACAAGTATTAAAACAATGACTTGAAAATAATTTATAATTTATATAACAAATGTATATTTTATATTATATATATATATATATATATATATTTGTATTTACTATATAAATATGTCAGAAAACTTCTAGAGGAGGGCCACAAGGTAATCAGAGGATCTCTCCTGAGAAGAAAGGCTGAGATAGCTGGGAATGTTCAGCCTGAGAAAGAGAAGGCTCCAGGGTGAATTTATTGCAGCTTCTCAATTGTAATTTTTTTTTTTCTCAAAATGCAATTTAGTGTGCATAGAAGAATCTTACTAGCACAAGCACAATTGTCTGAAGTATAAGGCTGCAGGTTGTTGAACATATTCCCTGTTACAAGTAAGGGAGGCCATAGAACTGGCTTCAACTAAAAGATAAGGAAGAAAGAGAGATAACACTGACAGACTCTGCAACCATCAGTGGATTCTATAACCCTGAAGACAGGAGAAAACTTCTCACCTAGAGACAATGAAAGAAACCAATCCAGAGCAGAAAGAACTCCAAACCTAATATTACTACTGATCTGGACTGCCAGGTGAGGGGTTGGGAATGTAGAGTGTGAAGTCAAAGTCAAGGTTGCCAAAGGATTTCTCTGGGGTCCCTCCTCAGAGACACACAGCTTGAGCCGTTGTAACTTTAACTCTGTAAAAGGTTTTTATTTATTTATTTATGGTTTATTAACACTGCAGAAACCTGGAGTCAAACCCTGTTGGTATTTGACTTGCATAATTTTTATAACAGAAATCTGGGACTGTTTAGCCTGCAGAAGAGAAGACTCAGAAGGGATCTTATCAATGTATACAAATATCTGAAGGCAGGATGAAAGGAAGACATTACTATGCTCATTTTAGTGGTGTCCAGGGACAGAACAAGAGACAATGGGCACAGACTGAAACAGAGGAGGTTCTCTCTGAACAGCAGGAATCATTTTGGTGAAGGTGATGGAGCATGGGCACAGGTTGTCCACAGAAGTGATAGAGTCTCTCTCCTTGGAGATCTTCAAAAACCATCTGGACATGGTACTGGACAGCTATCAGACCAAACATAGGGGCAACTTAGTGAAATGTAATGACCTGAGATATTCAGGTAGTCAGGCTATATGATCTAATGGTCTCTTCTGACATCAGATTCTATAAAAATCTATTAATCTTTTATATCCAAGGCTAGTACAAGTGCAGCCATTAGACCAAAATTTATTTGCAATAGACCACCACAGGGGAAATATAAAATTTGCTTGAAATGACCTTTCAATTCTGAAGTTCAATTTGTCCACTGCGCCATATCTTTTAACCTCTAGACACGTCTTTCTTAGTCCAGAGGGGAAATCTCAGGAGGCAGAAGAAGGCAAAGACAACAAACACTAATTTTTATACTTACAAATGTTTTCATTCCCCTCTAGGCAAACAATAAAACAAGCAAGCTGTATTAGCTCAGAGTCTATCTCTTAATATCACAGCAAGATAAATATATCACACTCAGGTGATATCAGGCAGAAGGGAATTACAAGTGGGTAAAATGTGTATGTGTTTGATGTAAGAAATATGTCATCTATAAATGTTCTACACACGTAAAATCTATTCAAATACATTTTTTAATATGTGTCTGGAAACGTGTGTGGGTGGCAGGGGGGAGAAGGAAGGGGAGGAGGAACAAAACAGCATCTTGTTGGCTTAAATGAGCCTGAACTACTTTATTAAATGTTTCTGCTTGCCAGATACATTTATGTTATTAATCTTTGTTTCCAGTTATTTGCGTGTGTTACCAATAGTTTACATATACTGAAGGAAAACTGTAGAAAATCCAGTCTCGTGTCATACATAGGGATTGTGAGACATGGTGTTAAGGAGCTACTGTTGTTTCTAAAACTCCCTTTTGAGAAGTGGATCTATCTTAAATGTTGTATTGTTAGCAGAACTGACAAACTTAAGTTAGCCAGAGTAACTAACTGAAGTTTGGGGGTATTATTTTTCTCTTCTCTTCCCATGTGGTTGTTTTAAAAGTGATTTTGTGAAGCATTAAAATAGTAATCAGTAATTCAGTAACTATGAAATTATTTCTATCTGTAAACAGCACATTCCACGTTGCATTATACCCACACTACTTGATACATTGAATATTTACTTCGGAGTAGATTTGTATTCATGAAGAAACAACATAAATTTATCTCTCTAATGAAGAAACCTTACATTAGAAAATATGTAATTCTTTCTCTCAGGTGAAGGGAAGGGACTGTTCCTCTGCAGTAGTTGTGGTTGCAAGGGACACAGTACAGAGGAAGGCAAAACATAAAGACGCAAAACATACATTTCTACTGAGACGAAGATTACTAGCTCACAGTAGAGCCCACAGATGCCCACAGTAATCTGGTACATCTAGTTCACTGAAATATCCATTACAAAAAAGTCCAAACCATTGCACCATGATCTATCTCCATGGTAAGGAAAGAGGGAGGAGGGACTTACTCCAGGGATTTTTGGATTTATATAACTAACTTCCAGCACTCAGTCTAAAAAATCTAGACTGTATCTTATGTGTTAGAGAGGAGATTATTTCTTCCTTTGCTTCTCTAAATCACAGTCACACTAACAAGCTGTTAGTGACAAGATGAAGCTGCTGTTGCTTCTACCTAGACACCACTCTATCTTTTCAACAACTGAGGTGACTTATCTCAAGATTGTTATCTTTTAGGGAGCTTTAGGGGGGAAATTAGTTATAAACTTTCAAACTGGGTGATGAGTTTCCTTCATTTCACATTGCCAAAGATAACTTTACAGGTGGAAGCAGTGAACCTTGCAAAGTTTCTAAAGTGAAAACTAGGCACATTCTCTTCCATTCTTCATGTCTTTGGTGAGGACCACAACTCTGTATACATTGATAACACTGCAGGAGTACTAGCTTTGCTGTCAGCCAGGTGAGAAGGATCATTAAGGAAAGAACTTTTAGTAAAAGACATATTTTTTCTTATTTTCAGCTATCAGTGAAGTAAAACACATGCAGAGTCAAGATCAGGCCAACACATCTTAACTACATTAAACAAACATCTGCTTTTTTATATGCATGTCATTTATTACTTTTTCATAATTTCTGATACAGCCTGTACAAGTTATATGTGACATAAAGGAAAGCACATGTATCTAGAAAGAACATTACCCAGACAAAATGTTTCCCAGATTTTGTATTCTGTGCACAAAGCAACTTACTTATTCTTACTGGAGTAAAGCAGCACAGTTTTCTTTGCTTTCAAATTCCCCTTACATTAATTCAAGTGAGAAATGTTGATAAGTAACATAGTTGGCTTAAGCTTGTGTTACCAGATTTAGTTTAATAAATAAGGAAAAATGAATTAACAACAACAAATACTCCTAAAGCATGATCCCCATGACTTTGTTTACTTATGATTTAGCTGTGAAAATCTTGTTTACCTTGCTGATCATCTGTTCATGCTCTGATCTTTCTTCTCTGTTTGCTGCTTGCATTAATATTTTTTCTATAAGAACTTCAGAAATCTCTTACACTGCTTCAAGTACTTTAAACTTTACCCTTGCCTACATCTCCCCTTTTTTATCTCTTTCTATTCCTCAGAGTGTTTCTGAATTTCCTTCATCGCTTCCCTTCCCATTCTCATTCTAGACTTGTTTCCATCAGACTGACCATTATACCTGGAAGAACCATGCTGAGAAAGAAACTCTTGCAAGAAACTGTTTTTTATCTTAACACAGATACTGGACTGACTGTGAAATTGTTTTCAGAAAGGGAATATATTTCTATTTGCAACACATGAAGCATATATAATTATATGCCAGGTATACGAAAGGATGACGGGCTCATATCATGGACCATGAAATAGGTTATGTCCCCGAAGCTGTCATTTTTGAAAACAGCGCCGCTGAAGGTGGCACCCTGCTGATTTGCCTTTGAGTATGGGCATCCATGCCGATATTGTGATCAGTCCTGCCTAAACTAATGCCTGTATATGCATTATGTTTCAGTACTCTTTGCTAACTTGCTTCAGTTTATGTTTTCTGACTGAAAGTCTCTGGAGTGTTTGTTTGTAAGAAAAGTATATAAGTTGGTTTGTAAGAAAAGTAGAGGACTGTATTCATTCTCTGCCTAAAGAATTTGAGTTTATGAAAGTTGAACTTGAAAATCAAAGTGTCAAGGCACAGATTTCATCTTTGGTGAGTATGAGGAGTCAAAACCAATATGCATATATATTTACATGTATATACATGCATCTATCTAAATACATAAATCTATACACATCTATTTGTCTGCTTTTCAAAAAGTTAGCATATCACTTCAATGCCAAAATCATTCATTATTTATATATAACACTCCTTACAGTCAGAAACCAGGCCAGAAAACACCTTCAGGAAGGATGTATGTTGTAAGGTACTATATGTATCTTTTATACTTAAAGTTCAGTTAAATCAAGAGCTTACCATAAATTCTTTTAAAATTTATTGTTTAAATAGGATTAATCACATACAGTTTCATTTTATGAACTTGAAATTAATTGTATTTCTTCAAACAAGGCAACTACATCTTAATGCTGTTTAACAAAGTTGTTCAACAGTTCGTTTCTCTTTCTGGATATGTCAAGTAAAAGTAGCACATTTCCTAACAGAAGGTAACTTCCTTTTACACATACACATTTTTTTATCATGTTCTTTGTTCTCATCATATTTACTGGGATTGGTATGAATGAACAAGATATGAGTAAATCATCATTTCTCCTGCAGCATTTCTCTACAACACTGAGTATGTATAACTGTTACAGAAGTGAACTGTTAACACGGAGTCTGTCAATGAAGCACCCAGTCTTTCTCTTTGAAAAAAAGCTCTATTCTTACATAAATCTGTTTCAGGATTTGATGTGTGCATTAATCTACATACAGAGAACAGTGGTCAGTGTTTGCCCCTCCCTCCCACCCCCAGTACAAGAAAGCTGTCAATACAAAGGAGTCAGTCCAGGGGGCCTTGAAGCCAATCCAGGACTTGAGCTTTCACCCTGTCAGCAGAGCCTGCAGGACTGGGGACTTATTTGAACAGGAGAAGGCATGGCTTCATGAGGTATCTAAGAGCAGTCCCCCAGTACCTACAGGCTATTGAGAAGACCAAGTCCAATTCTTCACAGTGACACATGATGGCAGGACTATTGTTTTTTTTTTTTTTTATTTAATCAAAGCCATTTCCTCATTTTTTAATCATATTTTAAGAAATGACAGAAAGATGAAAAAGTTTGATTCAGAACAAACAGAAACAATCACAAAGAGAAAAAGAATCTCTATGTAGAGGAATCAGCAGTGGATATAGATAAAAAGGACAGGTATGGCTTTTTGGGAGAATCATAGAACCATAAAATGATTTGGGTTGGAATGAACCTTAAAAATCATATAGTTCCAATCCCCCTGCCACTAGACCAGGTTGTCCAAAGCCCTGTTCAACCTGGACTGAAACAATTCCAAGGAGGGACCTGGTCAGGTTGGATAAATGGGCAGAGCCAATGGGATGAAGTTCAGCATGGCAAAGTGTCTGTAAAACTGTGCAGAGGAAAAAGATCTGGGGCTGTTGGTCGGTGCTCACCTGAATATGAGCCAGCAGTGTGTCCAGGTGGACAAGAAGTCAACGGTATCCTGGCTTGTATAAGGAATAATGTAGCCAGCAGCACCAGGGAGGACCAGGGAGGTGATTGTCCCATTGTATTCTACTCTGGTGAGGTTGCACCTCGAGTACTGTGTTCAGTTTTGGGCCCCTCATTACAAGAAAGATACTGAGGCCCTGGAGCATGTCCAGAGAAGGGTTACAAAGCTAGTGAAGGGTCTGAAGCATGAGTCCTCTGAGGAGCGGCTGAAGGAACTGGGATTGTTTAGTTTGGAGAAGAGGAGGCTCAAGGGAGACAAGAAGGAATGGCCTCTAGTTGTGCTGGGGGGGGGGATTTAGGTTGGAAATTAGGAGAAATTTCTTCTTGGAAAGAGTAATAAGGCATTGGAATGGTTTGCCCAGAGAGGTGGTGGAGTCACCATCCCTGAGGGTGTTTAAGGAAAGATTGGATGTGGTACTTAGGGACATGGTTTTGTGGGTGATATTGGTGGTAGGGTGCTGGTTGGATCAGATGATCTTGGAGGTCTTTTCCAACCATAATGATTCTATGATTCTATGATTATTCCATTTTCATCTCTAATTTCAGTGAATATGTTGCTGCACTGAATAGTTTTTCTGCCTTTCAGATCCAACTGGACTCTTTCCACACCATTTCTACTCATTGTATTCTACCAGACTGTTCTTGATCAAGTGCACAATAACCTCTGGTAACCCATAACTCAGAAATATTTTTCTCACTAGGTCATCTGCCTTTGGCAAAGTTCAACATCCTGAAATCTTATTCTCTGCTCACTGATGCTGTCTTCTCTTAATTCCTTTTAAAAACTCCTGCTCATTCTTTTGGGATGTCTTCTGAATTACATTTTTATTCATTCAAAGATTTGCAACAGTTACATTGGTCTCTCACTGGTTTTCTTCTAACATAAATATTAAGTCTCAAGCCACTTCTGCAGATGGTAAAACAGATGTATTCCCAATTGACACATATTTAACCAGTTTTTACAGGTAACATTTTCCATCAAGCTCCATGACTTAAATGATATCCTATAATCTGAAAATACAGTTTTTATCAGTCAGTACATCCAAGTATTTTGCATATCTGTGATATTTGTCTTCCAGGGAATAAAAACTCTCATCTATGCAGTTATTAGCTTACATATCAACTTGTGACACGTTTTCTATGGCCTTGAAAAACACAATTGTTTTTCACTCATGAATATCAAGAGGACTTGTCTGTGTGGTCTTTTGCAGACTGACATGACTGAGCTTTGTCCAATACAAGCTGATCAAAAAATGTATGTGTAACAGTAGCCCAGAAAGATTTACCAGCTTGAGCCTAATGGTTTGTATCTGATTCAGGGAATTTTCTACATCTATCTACCAAATAACTCATCAGTACAACCAGAGTACACCGGACACAACACTCCAAAGACAAAAGAGTTGGGAAGACTTTCAGTGTCAACAGTACAAGAAAGAAAGCAATCTACTCTCTTAAGTATTAATATACTTACCTCAGCATGAAAATTCAGTCTAGTTAAAGTATGGTATCAAAGTTATGAATCATTGCAACAATTGCCGGACGTGACCTCAACTTTGACCCATAGAGGAGCAATTTTGATAAATGTTTTTTACTAGAGGATTGTCAGATTATCAAGAATCAGAATATTAAAAAACTTTATGAAAATATATGCATATCATGTTAAGAAAAAAAAAAAAAAGTCCTCAAAGTCTTCCAAAAGTATTAATACTTTTGAACAAGATCTATACTAGTGTGATTATAGAAATAATCTGACGTGTTGCTTCTGAAAATACCATAAAACAGGAAAGGATTACATAAACTTTAAAAAATTCCATTTCAGCATAGTAGTATTCATAAACTGTCCTTATGTGCCCTTAGATATAATACTCTCTGCAGTGCCAAAATATAAAAATTGCTCTATTGTACTGAGTTCAACTCTAATTAGTATTAATTAGAAACATGAATCACATGTATAAGAGAGGAAGATATCGTTAAATTAGAGTTCTGTCTTAATCCTTTCTTGTTTAAGCTCTCTTTCAGCTTTCAAAGTTACTGCTCTGTCACAGTGACAGTGCGCAAATGACAACCAGTCTAGCTCTGTATCTTTGGAGAAAGCTATGAAGACATCAGTGCTTTTGAATCTGTCATCCTTTGTGATTCCTCCTCCTGCCTAATGTGTTGCTCACTTTCAAAAGTTTCACTTTCATTCTCTTAAATTAGACTTTTCCATATGATGTTATCTTTAAATATGAACTATAATCATTGTCTGGAAATTATGCCTTTGGGAGATTTATTCTTCTCCAACTTGTTCCTTTTTATATTTTGTATCATACTGAAAATGTGCTCTTCTCTCCAAATTGAATATGACCTTAGGAAAGACTAAAGCCAAAACAGAGTACTAATTGCCAAAGATGAACGGCTATAAAACAGCATATTTTTTAAAATAGCATATAAAACTGTTATATTTTAGGTAAAGGATATGTGTTGTTAAAAACAACAAACAAAAACGTCACAGTACTGCAGGCAGCCAAAAATTTGAGACAATTTATCCAAGTCTATTTCATTATTTTATATTTTAAGTTCGCTACTATATGTAACCCTGGTTTCAGTTCTGGAAAACAATCAAACAAAACAAACAAAGCACTACTGAAGCTTAATATAGAAGCTTAACTCATAGCAAGTGTATGATATTAATGCAATTAACATATCTCTACTTTCAACAGTTGTATGAGTTTATGTATTATGTAAATGTTAATTTTTGGTGACATTTATTCTTTTAGTTTTATGACATTACAGAACAGTGATACATTTATTTCTAACATCCTGAATTTAGTATCATATACTCAATGAGCACTATTATTTACCTTTTAAGCTCCATTGCATTGCTTTGGTTTTCTTTCAATTTTATCATCCTGATATAGTTAAACATAATCTTTTTTATCTATTGAAAATTGATATGCCTCTATCAAAAAAGGTGAAGCACATGTACCATAGATTTAAAAACATTGAGAAATTTTATATATATATATTCATTATCAAGTTCGTGTGTATAAGACAGCAACAGACTTTTAGTTTCCATCTGTAGCCTAAGGGCTGTATCTCCACCACATAAAGAAGGTGTGTGAGTTGGCAGAGGGATGTTGTGCCAGATCTTATATCAACATGTACCAGCACATCAGGGCATTATCACACCATCCCCATTGCCTTGGTTAGAATGTTTTTCAGTGTAGTTCATAACAAAACCAGCTGATTTGCCTGTCCAGTTCCACACTCATTTTCCCATTTAGGACAGCACCAAACTGTATATAAATACTTACTTAAAGGTTCGGGATGAGTGGATGGGTAAATTTCAACAAATCTGTACCCATGGAGAGGCTTCTTTTGTCCTGGATTACAACAGTCCCATAAATGCCAATATGTTTTAAAGATTCAAAGTCATTACTATGTTCAGCAGAGGAAAAGCAGAGTCAAAGTGTGTTGAGCTAGTCCTGTAAAACTTCATTCCTGTGGGCTAGGTTAGAGCCCAGTTTGGACAGTATTCTTGTGAAGAGCTGAGGAAAATACTGCTTTCATTGCTGTTATTTCAGGAAGTCACACAGATAGTAGATCAGTTTCACTCCTCTGTAATTCCCTAGGCATTAGGGTAGACTAGCTGCGTGAGGCAAATAAATGATGTTTCAGAAATATACAATGGTGTACATTACTGCTGCATTCCTCTGGAAGATGCCTTGACCTTTCAAGCAGAGTACCTCCTAGTCCACCAAAATTATCTCTTTATTACTCACAAAGAATCACAGACTACCTTACTAAGCTACCTTTATTTACATAATTGTCATCATTGTTGTGGTGCTCAATTTACCTACTGCCAATTTCCAACTGAATAATATATTTCTGGCATAAAAAATAATAAATAAATAATTAAATAAAATCCTGGGCTGCTTTTCCTTCTCTCATTTGTGAAAATAAATTAAAAAAAAAAAAAAAAAAAAGAGGTTTTAGAGTTTATGGCTTAAAAAATGTTGTAAACTTTGAAGTGCATACTACTTTTGCCATTTTTTTTCCTTTAGGAACATGAAAGTTAGGGAATTTCAGGCAACTGTCTTCACCACACATGGTACAAGTGTTTTACAGGAAGTGAGACTAACAAAAAAGAACAAACTTGCCAAAACTAGAAAAAAGTTTGTAGATGGGCTTAGAATCAAGGTAAGCATTTTTTCTTCTCACAGCTGAACTGTGTCACAGTGTTTCCACCAAAACCAATCTACTTTAGATGCCAGGCATGAGATAGCTGAAATTCAATCTGAAAGCAGTTCCAGAGGGATGTCAACCACCTCCCTTCTCCCATCTCGTTAGTAGATACCTGTAACTGATGAAAGACTACCAAGGGCTAAGAACAACCCTGTTTCCTTTTTAGCCATTTTAATTCCCTTTCTTCTTAGACAGAGAATATTGACATAGGGATCTATAACTACATGGCTCCCACAACCATTCCTGCTCTGCAACATTTCTCCTGTGGTTGGTTTGGAAAGTACAATGCAGCTATTACCCCATTCTAGATGACCAGCAGTCTGACTACAACCTCAGTTAAAATACAGGAATGAAGGTTTCAACAGAGAGTTCAGATTTATTGAGAATAATTTAAAATATGGGGAAAAAACAAGGTCCTTTTGTGGTACAAAACAGTTACTACTAGTGTTTCCCCAAATTGTTCAAATATTTTTTTTCCCAATTATTAAATAAAAGTATTAAAAGCTCGTAAAAAAAAAAAATAAATAAAAGCAAAGACATATCATTTATACTACCCTCTTCAGACTACCAAAACCAGTCGGATAAGCATGTTTCTGCTTCTTTAGGTGACAAATTATGTTGAAAAGATGAAATAAAATGTTGATTTCTCTTATCTCATAGGCTTGGGTTTCTATATGGAATTCAACAACAACAACAAAAAAAAGAGAATATTTCTCTTTTTTTAACCTCTTTTGTAAGCAGGCCATTTAGAGAAATGTTATTAACAAGAGAACCGTGGATCTCTGAGAGAGTACTTTTTAGTAAATTGCAGTCCGCATGGAAAAACAAATCATTGAGAACCACTCTGCTAAGTTCTTCCATTAGTTAAGGGCGAGTAGTTCTGATAGCAACTTACTGAAAAATTCTGGCAACTTAGTGCTGCAAATGCCTGCAAAGTAGTTAATTAACAATAAAGGTACATCTGTCATCAAATAACTTTTTTTATTTAACCATTTTTCATTAAGGCATTCTGACACTACATACATACTATAAATGTTGCATTTTACCTCAGACCAAGACAACTAGCCATTTTAGAAATTATACATATGTTTCATAAGACAACAGGACCAACAAAGGAATGAACTTTCTTTTTCTTACATATGAATATAATTTCCACTTTGGCTCTTTGATTTCTGGTGTTCCACAAATAGAAATATAGTGTTTTTTTCCCATGTCTGGAAGTATAAACCCAACTGCCATCCAGAAAGGATACCAAGAAAATTGTGCAAGCACTGAAGAGCAGATATCCATACTAAAAAGGGTTTAGCCTATAGCCAGGAAACAACAATCTAGCTAGCAACAAGCCAAAGATTCAGATTTGTTTTTTATTTCTTCAGCAAGGCAATATCAAAATCATGCAACATCTAAATATTTAGTAACAAACAGCCTTGAAAAATATCATCTATGTTGTATTAAAATGCATGGGAGAACATGTCCTGATTAGCCAAGGTTCCTATATAAAAATCAGTGTTTAAGCAATTATGACAACAGCTATAAAGCGGCCAGTGTAATCCCAAAGGCTAGATGAAGACTTGAGCTATTTCCATATTTAAGATGCTTCAGATCCATGTTTATGCTCGGGGCTCATTAATAAACAGGGATAGTTTCACTCAAATATATGCATCTCTGATCCCTCAAATCAGTCAAAATCAAAGTTTCATTAAGAACTGAGACAAGGTACAGTTAAAGGGAAAACCATGGAGAAGGATCTCCTGGTTACTTGTCAGATATCTTTATTTTTTCCTTTAATTTCAAAACTACTTTTGTGCAGAACTTGAAACAACAAATCAATATTCACATTCTTTGAAATAGCTTACTAATATGTATTGTTTATATACTTTTTGTGTGTGAGGTCAATAGGTTAATTACACAAGTAAAAACTATAAATTGTCTAGAGACTACTGAACTATATAAATAAACAAAATATTCCGTAAAGTGTATTTAACATCCATGCAATATATGCTTTTTTATTCAGTGGTATTGCTGAAAAAGCAGTGGGGATTTTTGAAGTAATTTTCTGTGCTTTCTGCTTGAGAAGGTCTGCAGGCTCAGTCATTTGTATTTGAAGTTGATTAGGGTGAAGTCAGAGAGCTCACATTTTTTCTTTTTTAACAGCTTTTGAGAGTGTTTAGCTCAGGGGCAGGAAGAAGAAAAACAAATATTCCTTACAAATATTTTGTCTTGAAAGAATTTCCCTGAAAGTACAGCAACGTGTGTGGTCAGATGGAAAATGCATACTGCTCTACTGACAGCCACATCTTCAGACAGTTGGTAGTTAATGAATGCAGTCTTTGATAGATGTTTTTCTGATCAAAGTATCACTTAAAATGTCTACCTTAGAACTTAGATTAAATTTCTGTAGAAGTTTATTGTTCGTGCTCAAAAGGTTAGTAACTCACTAATACTGATATTACCTGTATGATGAGAAATTAAGTTTAAAAAAAAAAAAAGCACATTTAAAACAGGTAATTTCCAGATTTTTTTGTCCATTTAAACAATATGTGTTCTGAAATTACAGTCTAACATAGACTATATTTCTTTATTGATAGCAGCAGTGGTGCTTAAAATAAACTAGAATACACATCAATTGTTGCTTCAGTTTCCCTTAGAAATTACTTTAATTAAACTCACATCATCTGTGTTTAGCATACAATACTAAAGCAAAACTGGAAACTAAATTAATTTGCGTTACATGAAGCCTGCAGTTAAGTGAGTGTGTATTCCTTCAGTATTCCTTCAATAAATATCATGTCCTTTTTTTTTTTTTTTTTTTTTTTTTAAACCTTCAAAAAGATCATGCATAGAAACACAAAAATTATCGGGTAGGAGAACAGGCATCTTGGGCCAGTTCATGCAAGGAACATATGAACAACCTCTGCATTAACTGTACATAAAATGAAAAATATATATATACACATTCCAATCTTGCAAGGATTCTCTGTGTAGAGAACCTCAAGGAAACATTTAAATGAAGCTTCTCACCAGTTACTTTTGTTAGCATTGTGCAAATTCAAAATACCTCAGAGGGAGAAGACATTTTCAATACTAAAAATAATACCTAGGAAAATAAATGTGTTATTGTGTTTTAATTCTGAAAATTCCTCCCTGTTCATTTTTTATTAATATTGAAAAGTTCAGCTTTATATTCTATCTGAGGTTTGTTATGATTCCTCTCTTACAAGAGTAAATAGTAATAATCATGTATATTACAGCAGCTTGCAATTTTTACTCTAATATACATTATGGCTGTTAATTTAGATGCTGTTTAGTTAACACTGATTTGAATTGTTCTTTTACCTATCTTAACAGTTGCTAACTAATTAGAAAAAGTGAAGTTTTATCTCAAAAAAAAAAGAAAGTAATCTGAGCAGTGGTAATGTGGTGCTCCACATAGATGGCTTCTTATTTATTTTGTGTATCAAAATGTATATATGGAACAACAAAATTTCACAAAAAAAATACATTCAGAGGAATGTAGAATAAATTGTGACATATAAGAATATAATCTACCACTATTAAAAACTTTTATTCCTCCTTCTTATAAATTTTCTCTTACCTATATGAACTTAGCATGGGAATTTTCATTTTCTGTGTTTGATGTGTTTTCAGGAATCTGATACCTGTCATGACTCTTGCCTATGCAATGTTGAAGATGTAGTGTTTATGAAGGTAAAAAACAAGAATTCAATTGCACTGTTCTGTGGCAATACATACCAGGAGAGAAAGCAAACTCATGTTCTTCTGATTGCATGAGTACAATACGATTAAATACCGTAATTTTTATATATGCCTTATAAATCTGAACAAGCCCAAGTGACAGGTTGAAAGTGGTTGCTTTTCAAAACAAATGGTACTTAAGAATTTGTAAGTTTTCATTTTCCTAGTTTAAACCTCTGTTTCATTTATTACTCAAACAAGAGATTCTTGTTAATTACTTTGATACATGAAAATTGACACCAGCCACATATGCATATTCCCCAGCTACTCATAGCCATTTATTTTTATATGGCTACTAATTGCACAGCTGCTAATCTCTTTTACGGACCAAGCCATATTGTTTGTGTTATTTATATCAAGTAAGCATCTTGTTCTTATTCAGAGGGAAACAATGAAGTCTTTTGTGTAAAGATACCACATCTTCAAAGCACTGTGTTTGCATATGGAAATTATGCAAAGCAGGACAAGGGTGATTACGGCTTATAATATTGTGCTGAGGCCCCTGACCAAAACTTAAAAAACAAAAGCACAACAGGCTAAAACTGTGACCTCAAATGAACATGTACATGTATCATAAATATACGTGTACATCTCTTCCCCCTTCACTTCCTCATATGTCTCTCCTGTTTCAAGTACTTGGTATCTTACCTCTTTACAGATCTAAAACTTCCCACCTGGAGCAAGTCAACATTAGAACCTTAGAAAAACCCTGCCTGGATCCTGGAAAAGATTGTGGTATGATGGATTCCTCAGGTGTATTTAATGTGTATGTTTTTAATCTATGTTGCAGCTGTAAAACTGGCCTGATCACAATCATAGCAGTAATTGATTGAATTTCAAAACCAGAAAGATTTGGAATACCTTTTAATTGTTTAGTAGTGAAAGTGTTTTCCCAGGCAGTAAGTAAACTGAATTCAGTGTCTTTCTTAGCATGTTTCCTGGAAGATTGTTCTGACTAAAAGGAAAAGAACATTTCAGTAATTTTTTCCCCTTCAGTCTTGAAAAATGGATAGCTTTATCTGATCAAAGTTATTTGAATCAGTTAAAGCTACAAAGAGTATAATGTGGGACTACTTTCAAAAATCAGAAATCAGCAAGAAATATATATATACATGTATATATATGTTATTTTATTACAATTTACAATTCAGTTTTGCAAAAAAGATTAATATCTTTTAAAAAGATTTACATCTAACATATTTGCATGAGTTGCTGAAAGAGGCAGTTGAATATTTTTGTTTTGGCTTTGTTATCTAACCAAACTTTCACCCAAATATTATTAGTGACTAATTAATAATACCTGTCTAATCAGAGCTCATCAAATGATACCTAATTTTGGAGACAAGTAGAGTGGGAGGAAGAATAGAGTGCAGAAATGTAAGAAAAGAGAAAATCATGCTGTAGGCACAGCTGTATTTAAATATCAGGACAGAGAACCTGGACCTTTTGTATACCACCATCACTTGGGTGAAACTTTTGAAATATCTGTTTCATTCCTATTTGTTAAAATATCAAAATTGTGAATGTTGACATCTCAATGAAAATGATAGTTCTATTTTAAACTGTAATTAAAGAGGTATTGCTGTTTTTAAATGACACTTTTTTTTTTTTCCACTGACAATTTTACCATACTATAGGAATTTATATAGTTCATCAGTATCTACAACTCTGGTGTTTAATTTCACCTGGCATTTAATAATAATCACATCAAATTAAAAAAATTAAGGAAAAATAAAGAATTTAAAGAATGTTGTGACTGATTTCTGATACTCTTGGCTTTCTCTTGAAATCAACATCTGTCTTTGGAAACTTACTTTAATTCAGGCAAACTTTATCACAAGACGTGTGTTTCCTTTTTTCAGAATCTACATGTAAGGAAGATAACTCAGAACCTGCCACTGAAAAGAAACAGCTTTAAGTTGCACAGACATTTAAGGAAGAAAGTGAAACAATGAGAAAGAGAAATGCAGTGGCTCTTGAAAAGAAAAACCGAAGAGTCATATGAAGAGGGAGAATATTTTTTTATTATTGTGAAGAACACTAAACTGTCCAGCAAGAAGTTATTTTCAGCATATATAGTCATTCAAGAAATACTTGGTCCAAGAAAATGCAGTTAGTGAACTAACTTAAATTTGCCTGCTTACTGTTCCTATAAGTAGCTAACATCTGTGTTGTAACTCTGGCTATCTAAAGCATTTGACATAACTTCTGTGTATAAATAACTCTTACATATGACATAATTCAGTTTAGAAACAAATATTGAATTTCATTTCATGGCAGAATTTTCCAAGCATTTAATTATGCTTAATATTCTTCAAAGCCTGTTTGTGGGTAGTGAACTGAAAGAGAGGACTCACACCAAGTATTTCGTGTGATGTGCATCATACTGGAACAACTGGGCAATGATCATGATTTTTTTATACTTTCATAATTTTTCACTCTCAAACAATGCTGAATGCAGGTAAACTAGCTCAGTGAACCATTTTTGACTTGCACTTCTTCACTAAGACTTGAATTCATAAAATACCTGATATATTGAATTAAATATTCCTATTACAAAAGAATTCCAATTAAGTTTTAGATATGGGCCTACAGACAATTATGACTGTTTCATGTTTTAAGATTGGACTAAGGGTGTTTCTGAAAGTACAGAAACAAAAAACAGTATTGGATTCTAACAACTCGCTCAAAATAGGTGCTTTCTGAAGCCAGAAAAAAGCACATGAAACTTTAGGATCATATCTAATTCTGCTAATACTCAGATTAAGTACTGTGCTGCTGCTTTATTTGTATGAAAGGATTAGAAGATTAATTGTCTCTGATTGTATCAACTAAAGCTATAAACATTAGGTAATGAACAATTTAAAAGACCATTTCAAAGAGTACCTGAACAAGTGAACAAACACTGTGACCTCTGCAGATGTATTTTGCTGCACCAAATCAATTAATTGCTGTGTTCATTCATTCACATTAATCCCTAGATACCATTCAAGTACAGTAATGATGAGACTGTGTAAACAACATGGAGTTGTAAATCATCTTAAAATTACTGAATCAGTTGAATTATATGATCAGCTGTTAAATCTTTTTTTTTTTTTTTTTTGTTCCTAGCTACCTTTCATGAAAATTTGTTTAAATATTTTCAGTAGTGATCAATTAAAGGGCACATCTTATTAACTGTTCAGGACTAGCATCAATTAAGTATATCTCAAAAATCAGATACAAAAAAATTTAAGTATTATTTTCTGCAGGAATTAGAACTATTCTAAAGATCCTGACAGATATAACAGGATACAGAGCTCATAAACCAATGTTTACTGTGCAAATTGACATCAGAACTGAAATTGTAAATATTTTCCTTATATATTTTCTCTACTACTTTCATTACTTTTTCAACAATGTATGACAAACATAGTATGTCATAGTTGATTCTTATATAATTTATAACACAGTTATCAGAAGAATTGCTTCAAACTATCTCAGCAACCTAAATCCCAAACTTGAAAATGCTTGAAAGAATCTTCCTCACAACACCCACTCAAAAATGCTTAAGAGAACTCAACTGCTCAAAAACTTTTAAAAAGGCTCAGTAGCTGTGTCTATGGCTGACCTGGAAAAAAAAAACACACTTCTCACTTCACAGGGAAAATCCTAGCAAGACATCCACCAATTTTAAAATTTGAAACTTGTCTAAAGTGTTTTCTTAGATTCCACAGCTATTTTTTTGGTTTTTATTGTTGTTGTTATTGCTGTTGTTGTTGGTTGGTTGGTTTGGTTTGTTGTTGTTTTGTTTTGTTTTGTTTTGTTTTGTTTTGTTTTGATGTACACATTCCATACTGTAGTACTTAATTGATTTTCTGTACCACACTTCCAAACACAGCATTCAGTCCTTTTTCCTGTGCATTGTTTCTCATGTACTGACTCAAGCCAAAATGCAATAAAAGAGACCAAAAGCAGGTAAAAGAATGTAATTTAGGGTATTAAAATCACCTTGTTTAAGGTCAATTTCTTATCTGCATCACCTTCCCAAGGCATTCTGACTCATGTCAGTGGAGACAGGAGCAAGATATATGATTTTCCATTGCAGAAAATACCAGCCAGTTCATATTTTCAACAGTGTGTCTTGGTGAGGGGAAAGGATTCGCTAAGTGTAAGAGAAATTGATCATTTCTACTGGTGTTTTTCTTTTTTCTTAAATGGATGGAAATGTTGCTTTCTGCTTCTAACTACCTAGCATAAAACAGGATACGAAGCTGATAGCACTTGCCTTTTTAGTACACAAGTCCATGCTACCCATTGTCAGTACTCATCATAAAGGTAAAAATAAAGCAGCACCATATATTTCAAGCTTTCCAATGCTTCTAGAACTGGGAAGAAGAAACTCATGAGGAATATATCTCTATAGCTATATTATATATATATATTATATATATATATATAATACATGCATATATATATATATATATATATATATATATATATATATATATATATATTATATAGTGGTCCAACACTAAAAGAGGTTGTTTATAGTTTCAGGCAAAGTGCTCAATATTTCTAACTCGCAGTTTTCCTCTTCCGCTTCTGTAACCTCATCCCATTCTTACAAGATTTAGCCTTTAAAAGCACTCATAAGTCACCAAGAAGTAACTGTAGAAAAATATCTACTCTCTCCCAGCTACATGCACAAAAAAATATGGAAGAAAGGTTCTCTCTGTGCCAGGCTGACAATTTATTAAAATGTGAATGCTCAGTTTTTAACCTGAGGCTGTGAAAAAGAAAATATCTGCTAATACATTAGTGAATGGAGAGTGGCAGATTTCCCAAGATATGTAATAATATCCCCATGAAATCTAGGGGAAAAATGCAGCCACAGATCTTTGATTAAAATATTTATTACCCTGCAAGAACATTAAACATAATAAACCTCCTTTAAAAAAAAAAAATGGTTAAAATATTTTTTTCCTAAATTTAAAGTTATAAGAAAACAAAACCTTTGAAAATTCACAGTTAAAGTATCCAAATTAGTTTAGCTTTATGCTACAGGGAAGTCAGATACTTTCCTCAAAAGATGGAAATGTCCCCTGTAGGACATTAATTGTACATTTTCTTTCACACAAACTTTGTTATCAAATAGTTGATTAAGAACTTAGCAGGGCATGTGAATACTTGAAGTGAAGCAAGCCCGGTACACTATAGAGGAGCTGTGGCTGTGGTATAGAAAGTGCAAGAAGATTGCCATGGGGGACAATATTTGGTGGAAATCCAGTAAATGGTATTTGGTAAGACAAATGACTAAGTAAAGGAGTCTGTGGAAAAAATCACCCTCAGATATAAATAAATGAATGAGTATTTATAAAACTCTGAACTCATTGATAGTTGCCAAACAGAAATGGGTGTTTGTTTAACTAAATTTTTATCATACTTAGCCTATCACAGAAACAAACCTCTCCTACTCTCAGAATAAACTTTCTACAAATTTTCTCTACATTGTACAGATATCATCAAATTCACATTGTAATATTAAAATAAATGGACAAACTTCAACCAAGATATTCCTGTGAATTCATTCCTGGATCTTCTTTGCAGTACCATTTAAGACTCTCACAAATCTCTGCTATCTCAGTTAAATAACAGGTTGTCCTTACAGACCTTGCCTGTTCTACCTTATTGCCTCAATCAGCCCATGTGGTATCGTCCAGCATGATTTGTCCTAAGTACTAATAAAACAAACTAGATAAAGGGCTTTTAAACTAGCTAGATAAAGTAACATGCCTACTTACAGAGAGGACAATCATTTAATGTTTACTCCAATGATTTACATAAGTAATTGGCACTTTAATAGTAGCTCACACTGCTTCCTACTAACAGCTGTTGTGAAACATTGCTGTATCTATGTGAGAGAAGGCACTGATGAACACAAATACCCCAGCAAGGTACCTTCAGCATTTGGCTGTTTAGACCTTGTTTTATGACATGACTGTTAATACAGTACAGTTATGTAGTATATAAACAGTGTCAAAGAGAAAAGATTCATGTTTCTCTTGGATAGAAACAGAATTTTCACATACAGTGTTGTATTTCATATTGTTCATAGGGAAAAAGAAAATAAAAAAAAAAATGGTGCAGCACAAAATGTTAACGTTCTATAGCTGTTACATACTTATTGTGTACTGGTGCTAATAAAATGTATCTGAAAGATCCATGTGAAGACTACCACAGACTTGTATGAAATAGCTGGATCCTGAAGCATTACAGTACCTGAAACTGCATTCAGCAGGTCAAAGCTTTCTGGGGTATGTTGATACGAATACCTCCAGCTCAGTCCATATACAGTCTGGGTATTCCCTAAAGAATAGTCATGTTACCCCTCAGATTCATTCTCCCACACTATATTCCTGCCATTCCTGCAAGAAACTAATCAAAGATACCCCCTTGTATCTTAGCAAAGACCAGGCTATCTATAGTATAGAAGTCACTCTGTAATATTTCTGTATTGAAATATTGAAAGAAAGTAGAACTGGTCAAACTATCTTCTTCAGCTCTTATTCTTTAAGACATCCAACAGAATTTTTGTAGCATTATTTTGGAACTATTTATTGGAAACAACCATTATGAAGATTTTAGATTTTTTGTCCAAAGCAAAATATTAAGTTATTGTAATGATTAATACACTATTACATTTTGCCAGTGAAAGAAATAATACCATCAACTTTTCTAATTGAAAACTACATAGAAAAAGATATTAGAACTGCATTTTTATATTAAAATAAATAAATAAATAAATAAATAAATAAATAAATAAGGGGGGAGGAGGAGGAGGAAGAGGAAGAAATGAAGACATATCTAATTGCTAATTAGCAACATGGTTATCGTGTGAATTTCTAACTGCAAATTTGTAAAATATTTTTCTCTAGAGAATGTCTGTTCTTGCAAAACAATGTGTTAGCTTCATAGCTAATCTAAAAAATGTTAACATCAATGAAAACTGGTTTTATTTTATTTTCTTTTTGAAAGTTTGTTTCTAGTTGTTTCTCTTGTTTCTTTTCTTTTCTTTTTTTTTTTTTTTTGACATAGATTCTAAAGATGTCTAAATAGTTCTTTAGCAGATAACTATGTCCACTGAATTTGTTACAACTTTAAAATAAAATTAAAATAAAATAAAATAAAATAAAATAAAATAAAATAAAATAAAATAAAATAAAATAAAATAAAATAAAATAAAATAAAATAAAATAAAATAAAATGTTTTTGGGGAGTTACTGCCTGGGAAGGTTCTGTGAGGATGGAAACTGCCTCTGAACTTAATATCTTATTTATAATTAGACTGGAAGTAGAACTTGGCACTCAGGTTAAAACGGTGAACAATAATTTGTCAGAGCATGCCAATCACTTTGTGAGTTCCCTTCTGCTGCTTGATAGGTGTTATTGCTTTTGCTGTCATTGTTTGTAAATGCTAAAGACATGTACACATTGTAATTACAGATTTATCATATTTCAACGATTATGGTTCTGCACATTTCTCAAACAAATAGTTAAATAGTGACTCCACTGCCAGAATATTCATTCAATAGCTCAGCAAACCACCAGTTAGGTTTGATTATACAGAATAATTACATGGCATAAGCACTGAAATTAGAAATTCATAATATAAAATGTGATGATTATTTCTAACATGGAACTAAATTGAATAAAAAAGGCTTTACTGATCTGGAACAGATCTTAGTGTTGTATGATCTGAGTTGGCCTAATCTTTCTTTCCATCTAGCAAAGCTTGAAAAAGCTAACAGTCTGCTCACCTCTTTGTTAAAAATCAGCCAACAAGTTACTTTTTACATACCAGATGTTTCTTCCTTTCATGTCAATATGTAGCTACATGAAGCAGAAGCAGATGCCAGCACAGATGATATCTGAATTATCTAGCATATTTTAGTTCTACAAAATAGTAATATTGGTATTTGATGACGATACAGAAGACAACGCAAAATTTGGTAATGTAAATTCTGTGCCTTATTGCATTAGATAAGAGACAGTTTAAATTAAAATTATAATAATAATATTTAAATGGCAAACAAACCAAACAAGCTAATAATAATAATAATAACAACAACAATAGTAAATACACACACAGAATTAATTTTCAGAAGCAACCTGAGGGGAGCTAGTGGAGTTCACTTTACATTTGTCACAGTCTGGAGCTGTATAATTATACATATAAAAGGAAGAAAACTTATAAGTGTATAAAACCATAAATTTTGAACATTTTAGGTTTGTTTGGTCTGAAACTGACTATTTAAATTGAGGGGAAAGGATCAAACATTTTTAGAAAAAAAAAAAAAGTAAGAGAGTTCATCTAAAAAGATCAGCTGTTGCTTTCTAACTCATTTCATATAATAATAATACATAATAATGTATATAAGATTAAAATACATAATATAATATAATACATAATAACATAATAATATATATGAAATTATAATACATAATAATGTAATAATCTATTATGTATTATAATTTTATATCTTTTTTCATCATTTCTTTTTAAATAAAACAGTAGTATCCAATAAGATACTACAGTTCCTTTTCCTAAGTATTGAACATAGATTTAAGGTAAAAATCTACAAATATGTATAGCTGTGTGTCCTTATTCTTGAGAACTCTCTATAGAAGTAAAACTCTATATCAATATGTTTGTAGGGTGAGGCCCTGTGGGATCTTTCTGGCACTTTTTTTTCATAGACCCTGTCAGTACTGCCACCTACAGTTACGGTTGCTTGAAATTTTCAATTACAAAACTTTCTTTTGTTGAATTATAACTTAAAAAAATCTAATATTTTGTACAGAAGTTGTCTTAGATTGGTTGCCACTATTACTGATACTGAGTAATTACTGAGTGCACAAAGAGATCTACTGTTTCTGATGGTATAATGTGATGTATACATTTTCTTTCTGTTAGAAAGAGGAAAAAAAGGAAAAGACTACAAATCCATAAAACTGTTTATAATAATCTTACTGAAAAACTCAATTACTCACTTGTTTCAGGGCAAATTTGACAAGTCCATCTATGCTGAAGAACCCTATGAAGGGGAAAAAAAAAAACAATGCATAGTGAGAATTTTGAAGTGGCAAGAGGAAAAAAATGAATGGAAAATCAGAGGGAAACTGTCTGAAAAGGAGATTGGGCTGAGGACTGAAACAGAGATGGAAGAGTGGAAAACAACTGAGCCAGTCTTGAAGAAAACCTGTTAGATTTTTATTTACTTATTTATTTTTAAAGGTATTATTATTGGTTAAGTGACTGTAGACATCTAGACGTATACATTATCATTGATTTCTAATTTGCAGTTATATATCTCTACTATCTCCTGTATAGACAGATCAGCTAAGATCACAGCAATTATGTATCTCTTTAAGGAAGATTGAAAAAATTAAGCTGTATTCTGGAGTTGTACTTTACAGAAATGTGGGCCACAGCCATTGCCTTTTGAAGTTTTTGAAGTTCACTATTACTCCCCCAAATCCTTGAAATTATTTGAACATCTCCATTATTAACACAGTAAAAACAAATCAAAATGTTTTCTAGGTTGTTATTCTTACTGAAATATAACTCCTGGTTAATGGCTGCTTAATGGTTGTTCAAATATAGTAGAATATAAATATAAATAAATATAAATATAATAAATATAGAATAACTAATAGACTAACAAATTTACACTCAAGGCTGACCTAATAGCTAAAGAATTATGAAGTGTTTTTGTTGATGGTGATGGTAGTTTTTTTTTCCCTCTTAGAATGACCCAACTTCTTTTTCTCCCTTCAACTGCCTTACAAAAATAATGCAATGCAAAATGATCAGAAATGTGACTTCAGGGAAACAAAGTTTCTATTACTTGTGAGTACCCAACAGTATCATCCTGTGGAGAGTTTCCAGAATATATCTTCCTTTTCCTCCCTTATGCCTATGTAGGAAATGGTCTTATTTCCCAGAATTTCAGGGGATCCCAACCAAAAACCACTTAACTTATTCATCTATGACCCATGAAGTCTAAGAAAGCATATGCTGCACAGGTGCTTTACGCATGCACTGTAAATCTTATGTATCTAATACATATGTAAACTTTCATTTTTGGACCCTTGATGCTTTGGTGCTTGCTGAATGCTCAGCCAAAACAAATTTTTGGATATGCATTTTATCAAATAGAGTGGCAGCAAAAAGCCCAAGAAAAAACAGCAAATGCATATATGGAGGCATATGTACTGACAGTATGTAAATTCATAAAAAATACTTGAAACATAGTAAAAACAAAACAAAATGTTTTCTAGGTTGTTATTCTGTTTGAAATATTACTTCTGGTTAATGGCTGCTTAAAGGTTGTTCAGAATATATTTATAACCCTAAGAAACAAAACACAACTTGAAAGACAATGTTTGTCTTAAGACAACCTTTCCTCAGTCCTTTAGATCTCTGATTGAAAGACAGATGATCAACTTAGAGACTTCCATGAAAAAGCAAATCTACAAATATATATATAGAGAAATATATATATATATTTCTTACTTTGGTCAAAATACCAAATTTGGATCAACAAACACATTCTAGCTTCAGCTAAATTGAATGTTTACTGAGCCCTCTAGCAGGAACACTCTGGAAACTCAATTATTAATGAGATGTGGTAAATCTTATGTGCCTGAAAACTCTCCATATTTAATTTACTGGTGCCTTCCTAATTCATCTTGCTCTACTAGCAAGGGAACCAAACCAATGATCTAAATGGTGCTTCTTCCATGTCTCTGATTGGTGAACGCACATTCTTCATGCTCATAATCACTAAATGAGTTATTGTATCAGGACCATACCAACATGCAAAGATGTAAATACCTATGAATAGTGGGACTATTTTTTTTCAAAATGATTAGTATTTAAGTAGCCAGAGGGAGATTTACTAATATTTAAACATGAACAGAATTAAAATCATCACTGAGTTTTGTTTCTTTTTTCATTATTGCTGTTCACCCTAAATATATTTTTAAGTTGACCACATTTCTGTAGTGAAGCTAAATCCCAATTACAGGAGGCTTTCAGTGCTATGAGAAGTTGTGAAGTGTCTGAAATATTTCAGTATGTATGGAATAAAACTGTGAAACTGTTAATAGAGAATATATAACAACAATAATTTTTTAACATATCACATAGGCATGAAACATATTTTTAGTGTATGTTCCTCATTGACTTTAAGGCTGATCAATGCAATATTGTTCTACAGTTTCCCAGACTGATTGTAATCACTAATTTTTAAATAAAGTTTGAGATTCAAAGGGCTTATTTTGTTCTTACATAAATCGTATACTGCCAAAACACCTTTGCTCCCTACCACCCCATCCTTCACTTTGAAACTGTCACAGACAAGGTTTCCTATTTCATCTGGGGCCATTCCTCTGTTTAACCTTGGGATAAACTATTTCCTTCCATGGATGAACTACTAAGGAGATCTTGAAAGATGCGATAATTTTGATTAAGAAGCACTGTTTGTGAGACACTTAAAAGCATATGCTTTTCAAGAAGTATTCTAATAGTGTACATATATTTACATAAGTATACTTACCACGTATGTATTATCACACCTGGAATAAGGTGGGACACTTACAATGGGATTGTCTCTGTGTGAAATGAAGAAGTGCAAGTTGAGTATTTTCACTCGGGGTTCCTATTTATTTAATTAGATAATTCTGCCCATATTTAATTTTTAGAAGTTCATTCATCAGGACTTTCTGTCCTGTAAAAAAATAATAAAACTGGTAAGGACTATAATACCTCTAAATAATTGCTGACATTTTTTTCCCACAAAGAGGAATTTGTTGTGGAAAATACTGAAATGCTTCCATTTTTCCTGTATTGAAAATCTGGCACATAAAATTATATTCACAGTGAAGTACGCCTTTAAAAACTCATCAATGTTTTGAAAGAGTGTTTGTGTTTGTGTTGTTGTTGTTTTTTTCCCAAATCACTTATCACTTCCACAGTGGATGGTTCTCCTTTACTGTATGAAAATATATTTTTTCCTTCTCTTGTACATCTATTTTATGCTCTTGTACATCATTTTATGCCACCAATGCAGTTTCAAAGGGAAACTTCCTACACACAAGGAGTGAGGCATGGCAAATTGTTGGCAAAGGCACAGCAGCTTTTACAAGAAGAAAGAAAATAACAACAACAAAACAAAAAAGGAAAAAACAATGTGAAATATTTAATGGAGGAGGTTCCATTGCTATACAGGTAAAAATTGTATTCTCAGAATACAATTAAGAGTTGTATTCTCTAAAGCTTTCTTAAATGTGATAAATTTTGACAAACCTAGAAGTGAAACAATATTGTTATAACGCCATATTGTTTTCTATAAGGTATATGACACAGAATCAATACACTTTTGTCAATGAAACTTTAAAAATCACATAAGTACAAAATAATAGTATTATAAAAAATTTAATTCTTATTGTTCATAGCCAAGTACCTAACTGCACAACAAACAACTTCAGTATGCTGTATAACTCAAGGCTACATGAAAAGGGTATTGAATTTTCTTTCATGTCCTAAAATTAAGATTCTAAATACAATGGAGATTCTAATACTGTGGTGCAAAAGAGACCTAAATCAGAAGACCAGACATCTAGTGAGAGTATTGAAAAAAACTTTAAAAATATTCTCTGAAAACTACTTTTTTACACTTAATGTATATCTTTTCCTAAATATATCTTTACCTGACAAAAGGAATAAAAAAATAAATTTTGACTACTCCAGATAATCTTAGCACATCTTTGTAGTTTGCAAAGAGTTCACTTCAACTTCAAAAACAATGTAAAGAGACATTCAGATATTTCTATTTTTTTCCAGCAATGATTCTGTATAAGGGATCTTAATTTGGATAAAGGGTCCTTAATTTGATCTAATATTACTATAAATAAATATAATAATAATAAAAGAAAAAAAAAGACACAGAAGAGGATGAGTTTAAAACCATAATATTGGAATTTTAAAGAACTATGGAAAACATAAAATATCCACTCTTTGCTGTTATTGTTTGATATCATAGAAAATGTTATCCTATTTAATCAGAAATTATTCCTCCTTAATTACATGCAAATAGTATTTAATGGCAATTTTGCCTTCATATAAGGCTGTATTTGACATGACATCTTTGTTTTGTTTACATTAGAGGTTGGCCACAGAAAGGCAATAGAAGAATCATATTGTGGATCTAAGCCTGAAATGACTGAAAATTCAAGCAAAACATTGTGGGACACTGACAGCTCTCATGCTGAGGTTCCAAAATCCTTAAATTCATGTTACTACATAACTTTTCTATATCTGTCACAGAATCTGAAGAGTGCAATGTAGTACTGAAGGCATGCATGAAAGTACCTGATTGAGCTCTTTACAAGGAGAACAATGAAACATTTAAATAAAATGAAGGTTTGTTTCTAAGGCATAATAATTTGACCTTCAGACAAATGGCAATTCAAAACTCTTTTCCAGTTCTGTGCAGACTTTTTAAAAGTATACTTTAAATCAACCGCCATAGTTTAGTCACACATAAACTACACAAAATCTTTTCCTCCTGTCAGTCTGTCTCATTTCTCACAAATTCTAAAACGTATTTTGCACTTGGTGTTTGGTAGAGTGCAGCATGCAATTGACACCTTCTAAAATTATATTACAATAATCATCTTCTGTAAATTAAGGCAGTTCACAGTTCTGTTGAACTCAGTGAAGTTTCACTGATTTACAACTGATAAGGTTCTGTCCCTATTGTTTATCCAGTAATTACTGAAATGTTCAGTCTGAAGGGACATAGATCTTGTTCTGCTTTTTGAGTGTTTGCTTGAATTCTTTGTCTTGTCATTTCATTGTGTTCTTTACACATCAACCACAAACCTAGATATTCAAGATTCAGTGAAAATTGGTCACTGTCTCAATTTCATAATGATATTATCAAGCAATGAATCAGTCCAAGTTCACTAATATGATTTGCATATATTTTGCTGAATTAATCTGTTCTCTAGAGTTAGGAATAGCTAGTGGTAAATGTCTTCATAAGATTTATGAATAACTATTATTTGTAGGCCAGCAGATATCATATTTTATCATACTGTTATCATATCATACCATATATTTTGTGTGTGTGTGTGTGTTAATGTTGTCGTTTTTGTTTTCCTGTCCATTTCATCATTCAGCACCTCTCTTCCATTTCTTCTTTCATTATAAGTCCAAATGAAAAGAAATTTTCTGGTTCTACTAGTCTTGGTTCTACTTCAGCTTACCTACAATGGTCACTGCATAGTTAGTCCTTCGTATGGGTATTAATAAGCATTTTTTGCTGTTTCAGTTATTCTAGTATTTCAGTTATTTTATATATTCAGTTAATTTCACTTATTCTTTTTAGTATTCTGAGAAAAGATAACCAAGAACAGATGTAAAAAAAAAAATAGTGAGGGTTAATTATAACACAGAAGTGAGGTGTCTGAGCTCATGTAGGCTACACAAAAATATTGTATCATTTCTATTTTCTTTATGAAGTAGAAGATTTCCTGTCCTTGTAGTAGATTTTCCCAGGATCTGAACCTAATCTGACAATTACAGATAAAAATGAAATCAATAATGAAATGGAAAATTATATAGCAAAACAGCGTTTTTGTTGCTATACTCTATAAGAAAAATACAATTCTTGCCATTACCAGAGGAGATTTTTTTACTGTGTTTACTCTCCCATTAAGACTACAGGTAGTTTATCAAGATACCCAGTAGCAGGGACAGCTATGGAAAGGAGTTCTACGAATAAATATATTAACATATAAAATTCAAGAAACGTTAGTACAATATGCTATTACTCTTTTTGAATTACTTTTAGGATAGCTAAAACTTTCCTCTTATGAAAACAGAAACTTTTCTAATCTTAAAAAAAAAAAACAAAAAAACAAACCAATAAGTCATTGCCTAAAGTACACAGAGGATTGAATATGGTATCTGAAGAGAAGAAAAAATGCTTTGATTTTTGTATCCCTTTTGATCTTTTATTTCTGCTGGTATTTTCATATGCATTATACAAACTCCTACATCTCAGTGAAACTACAGTAGTAAAATGTCCGGCCATTTTTCAAAAGTAACACTGTTTCTATTACACCTATCATCAATAATAAGAGTATTGAGAATAGCAAGCAGGCAGCACATTAAACTAGCTTAAAGATATATTAAGAAGATGTCAAAGAGAATACAGGGGAGATAAGCTGTCTGAAGCTATACACTAATAAACCACTGAAAAGAAATGAAAGTAGAGAAGAAAAAATCATCTTCACAAAAGTCATTTTAACAGAGGAGGAAACAGAGATTGGAATTTGGTAAGTAGTAATAAATTGCTGTGGGTGTAATTTGCCCATCAGAATCAGAACTATGAAAGCCTCATCAATCCCTCAACACAGATGTCTGGGTGAGAAATAAGTTATGGAATTCCATAATGATGAAATAGTTCTGGATTGAGTTCTTCACAGTTTGACATCTTTGGGAAGGGTCAGTTCAAAGACAGTATCAACACTGGGACTAAAAATATTTGCAAGGTATCCCCTGCTCCATTTTACATTACAGGAACCGAAGAAGAGCTTCAGTAAGATGTCCCAGATCTGATTACTATCAACATCTCTGTACAAGGATCTTTACTCAGGCTTTGCATATACTTTAAAGAGAATGTATATGAGATCAACTTAGAGACATGAATCCGAAACATCAAGCTTTACAGTTTTCAGGAGAGGAGTATAAGGTATTGTCTCCTCATTGGACCTGAGAGACACCAGAATGTTGATGAGGAAACAGGAAGGCACTCAACACAAAGAGGATAGCCCCAGGGACCCAACATGTGTCAACAAATGCTTCTATCTGAAGTGAGAATATGCCTTTGCTACTGTGAAGCTCTAGCAGGTCTGATTTTATGCAGTCATTCCCTACACGCTAAGACTTCAATGCCTGAAGCATTTTGCACTGCTCTTTTCATTGAGGGGTTCAGAAAAAGGAAATGAGGCTGTTGCTAAGCTGCCATAAAATGTGAATTTTTGTTATTAGTCCTTTGCTACAAATCATTTCCTGACTGATCATTAGAAGGCTGCTATGATTTCAAAGTGAAACAAAAACAAACAAACAAAAACACAGAAAACAAATACATAGCACGTTTCCTGTGTACACCTTTTAAAATTAAATTGAAAAGGAAACTAAACTTACAGAAAGTTCCTCTGTCAGTTTGATTAATAATATTTATGCTTGTATGTACTACCAATTCATTTACTGAAGTCAGAGTGTCTATGAAGATGATATAGTACATACAGAAAACATCTGTTCTAAGTCCTGTTAATCTTTAGAAAATGTTTGCAAAGATTTGCGCCACATTGACCTTTGTATTAACTCCTTATGGGTATTTATACTCATAAATATATTTATACTCATACATATACTAAAAAGTCCAGTCTGACAGAACTAAAAAGAGTGTGGGAGTGAAATTACCTATGTTTTATGCAATTATACAATTTCATAACAATTTTTACAGCATTTCCATATCTGATGATTCAGAATTTCTTTCAGGCCATCCCACATGAAATTGTCTAACTCATAGACTTACAATCCCAGTGCTATCAACATTGCTTTTACAAATAATCATCCTACCAAAAAGCGTTGCATTATTGTGACTATGGTTTTTACACAAATCTACTTTTGAACAACTGATTTTATTATTTGTTATTTAATAATGAAGGATGTAAAAGTTATAAAATAACCACCAAATCACACAGAGTTCTTAAGCATGCTAATGAACTGTATGTGTGCAAAAATTAGGAAAAGAAAAAAAAAAAAGTAATGCTAGGTATGACTTAAAATTCTAAATCTGGACTTAGTCATAACAAACATCTAGTGTTCTACTGTTAGTCTGGAAATGTAGAGAAATTGCTAAACTGGCCACCATAAATCCAATATCTATGAGTAAACAACCACTCAGCCTTTGACTTCTACTTTCTCCCTTGTTATAAAAGAATAATTCTGTCATTTTGTCAATAGAATAATTTTCAGGTTTATTTGTTAAAATAATTCCAGTCAAAATCTCCCATTTTCAATTTGTTCATGTACATGAATGTACCTCCTGAAAAGATAAATGAAGTAACAGTGTGAAGTTCACAAAGCTTTAAGATAGACCCAGACAGAAACCCATATCTGAGCAGTGTTGAATATTTGGACGATGGATTTAAGAGCTCGAGCAGTATTTCCTGTCTTATTTAAACTGTTGCTCTTACAGATCTCTAAACTCATGTCATGTGAGCAAGAAATGTTTTCTGTTAAAACCTTTAATAATTTCTTAGTTTGAATCTCACTTCACAGAACACAGAATAAGGAATATTTTTACTACAACATTTCATACAGACAATTTAATAACCCTTCTGACATAATTTTTATATAATTGTATTACTACAGAGATAGCAGCACATAGTATATTGCTCATTACACAAATAAAATGATATAATTAGTCATGAGTATTTAAGTATACTCCATTATATTATGATGTTTTATTAGTGTAATATAAAGGTCTTGATGTTAAAGTGAAAAGCAATGCTTTCTAAAAATAAACTACATTATTTAGTGTCATCCTTGCAAATGTATATGAACAGAGCCAGTGCCAATAGAAAATTATGAGCAATAAAACACCTCTTATGTTGACAAAGTTTACTTTTAGTCTGATATTATATAACTTTATGATTCTGTTTGACTCTCCATTGTAGACCAACATAATGTAAGAGTCATTAACACTTTATTGGAACTATGCATCCAATTTAATGATTGGACATCTGACTGTCCTTGGCATCACAATCATTAGTTTTCTGAAAAACTATGCAGGGCTATTAAATAAGTAAAAAGAAAAAGTAAAAAACAAATGTAAACAGATTTTTCAGTCACTCAGAGACTGGCTATTTTTCCACTTTTGTAAACTCTGCACATCCCGCTATGTACTGCAATCATGCATATTTTGAAGCATATTTCACAGTTCAGTATAATCAATGCAGATATATATATATTTAAATATATTATATATATTTTTAAATATATCGATTTCGAGTTCAGGTGTTCCCAATCTGAACTGGACTGGGACTATTCTCTGACATTTCACTGTTTCAGAAAAGAGAAAATATTTGACAAAAAAAAGCGTAAACATAGGCAAAGATTGTGCAGAGAAGGTTAACAAAGTCACATACAGATTTCTGAGTCAGAGAGAGGAAGAGGGAGGGAGCAAGGGAGAGAGAGAGGGAAGAAAGGAAGAAAGAAAAACACATTCTGAAAACTGAAAGCTATCATAAAAGAAAAACAATTCTTAAACCTTTTCTGCCTGTAAATAAGTGCTAAATTTTGTAATTAGTCTCATGTGCTTTTGTAGACTAAACTTTGTTATATAGTGAATGTAAGAATAGGATTATGTTGAATGCTGCTATCAAAAAAAGTAGTCAACATAGTCAACAATCTACATAAGAACTATTTTTGATGACCTCTTAAATGTCAGGGAGACAAGAAAAGTTTATTTATAAGAAATCAGAATAGTTCAATCTGAATCATTATTATAATTGCTAAAGTAATATAATTACTTAAGTATTGTTTAAGTTCAAACTCCTGTGACACTTTCTGTCAGTCATAGTTTTCTTGATTCTTATCTGAATCATTAAAAATATCTTAGCTCCGATTAAATTTGCCCAGCATTGCAACAGTTTATTTTCTTTCATGCCCTAAGTATTATTTTGATGGACTCCTGGGATGCCAACCTAGCTAAGGCCAGCTAAAGTTAAGACTTTCCAGAGCTTCAGATTAGAAAGAGCCAACCACACACAGTTTGTGACTCTGGATACACAAGATCATGTCTCATTATTACTGACAGTGAATTATTTTGCTGGTAATTAATACATGACTTAGTATTTCATTGTATTAAATGCATCTAGATCATTCACTAGCACTACAGAAGGATTTGCCATACTATATTGAGTACAAAAAGCAATTTCTTTTAATTTTAAATATTCCATCAGAGAAAAATATATATTGCTTGCAAATTCACTTCAAGTTTTGACAGATATTATGTAGGGTTGAACAACAGAAAGAAAAAATTACCAAGCATTTCTTTGAAAAAATTTCAGTATTTTGCAGTGGAACACAGTTTGCATTTCTATGGTATCCATTACTATTCAAATTATAAATATCAGAAAATATATTGCAGTGTTATTAACTCTTTGAAGACAGGTTTATTAAAATATGGGGAAAGACAGATAAAAGTTCATTCTGAATACTTAAGAGTTTTTTGGTGGTCATGACACTGTAAGGTCATTCAGTCTTCTGCAGATATTTTTCTGCTTCACTGTTTATTCCTGTTGTATATATTTCTGTTACTCATTTCCCACTCACACAAGCTTTCATTCTGCAGAGCTACAGGTTTCTAGTTTCACATGAACAACGTTCATTTAGTGATCCCAGACAAGTTTCTTGTCCCACTACCTTGGTAATGGCATCCAGTACTTTTACAATGAACTCATTTGTTGAGATTACCAGATATAATTTTAGAAGCTTATATCTCACCATTAAAACAAAATCTGATGAAAACAAATTTTATTTTTGGCTGATTTATTTTTACTGTGATTTCTCCTTACACCTTAATTTAGGCTATAAATAAAATCTACTTTTTTTTTTTTTTTAAAAAATACCTCTTTTAGAAAGTACATACTTGTAGTGCAGCTCACCTACTGAGTTGGTACAAGTTGTACCAACTTGTAGTAGGCAGCTCACCTACTGAGATAAAATAAATAAATGTGTTTTGCAATGAAAAAAAAAAAAAAAAAGACCTTTTTATGCATTAGTAAGAGTCTTGGGAAAAGATGAAGACTCAGCTCTAAACCATCACAACTCTTCAAGGGCAAATGAAGCATATGTAACAGGTGTGTGAGTCCTTGACCATGAATAAGGGGTGTGGTTAGAGAAGCTCTTGCAAGTGCAGTTGAACTGGATTAGGAGACTATTTTCCTAGGCTTTTATCCTTGTTCTCCTCCAAAAATAAAAGAAGAATCTATTGTTTTGTCAAACAAATCATATATTAAGTCACTCCCTCTTTCAGTCAAACAGATTCATTGGGTTAGTTTGAGTATTTTTAATAGTATTTTAATAATAGGATATTCTGTTTTGGGTTTAAAATGTTATCTTTTTTGTGGAACTAGATCAGGGAGCAACTATAAAATCAGTAATGTTGAGGAGTGGTCATATTTGGATAAAGAACAGCAACAAACATCTGAAGGTAAACTAGATTTATAACTTTAAATTAGCTCAACTGTAATCACTTCAGAACACAGCTGATCAAATATTAACAGGAAGCTCTACCAGAAAAATTCACAGGTGTTATGAAGTGAAGTCCCTTTTATCCACCTATTAACGAAAATCTTTACCATTCACAATCAAGTATCTGATTTATATATGCCCTCTGAAGTAGATTTAAAGACAAAAATTGCCTATGTAACCCAGTAAACTATAAACCCATGTTTGCAAACCCATATTGCACTTATCCAAAGTGTATAAACATCAAGCTTTATGGAAAATAACAGCTTTCAAACACTGGATATTAAGTAACACTTTCATGCCAATCTCAAACATTACTACAGCCATCAGTATTTAAAAAGGAAGAAGTATCATCATAGCATTATGGACTTGTTAGGTGAAAGTTTACATTTGCCAGATTATAAATTATGAGTCTAATGGCACTGTCTTCCCTTCAGTCTCATCACAATCTACAGTCATGGGAGTCTGATCAAAATTATCTTCCTAGCAGGGTGTGGTCACAAATGACTTTTCTGAGCCAAGAGCTAAGACCATCATTTTTTTTTCCTAAAAACAGGAGCTGTACTACTTCTTATCTATACATGATAAACGTGAACACGTAGATGTCAAAACCCTACAAATAATTTTTAAAAGGGGACATGAACAGTATAGAATAGTTCATTTGGAAGAGACCTGCAAGGATCATCAAGTCCAACTGCCTGACCACTTCAGGGCTAAACAAAAGTTAAAGTGTATTATTGAAGGTATTATCCAAAAGCTTCTTGAACACTGACAGACATGGGACATAAACCACCTATCTGTTCCAGTGTTTGACCACACTCACAGTGCTTATACTTTCTGAATTAGCTCTAACAGGTTCATGTATTAACATCTCCTTTTGTTTAATTTTTAACTGTTTGTTACTTCCTGCTCATCTTTGACACCAAGCATTTAGCCAGTTCATATATCATGAGGTTGATAAAGGTCTGACTGGCTACAAACAATACGATTATTTTTAGCAAACTTTTTTTAAGGAAACTGTACATTTTGGAGTAATTCAGATTTTGTCATGAACATGTAATGACAATGTATTTCTTTTTGATATAATAAGGATTTCTACCTGAATCTTGTACACATTATACCAGTGTTCTGATTTGGATGACATTTATCACCTAATTTAAATCACCTAGAATGAAGTAACCATAAAAATAGTCTGAATTAGAACATGAACCTGAGATACTTTTAATGTCCTGTAGTGGTGAGTATACGTGTACATAGGCATTAAAAATAAATAAATAAATAAAAATATTTATTTGTGGATATTCAGTAAATCTGCAGTATAAGTTCAATTAGCTGTATTAAGACATACTGGACAAGATGGTGGATCTGAAAATGTTGACTTTCTTCTTTCTATTTCCGCATCAATAACATACTAATAAAATACACTTATTGCAGAAAAATGTAATATATTTCTTGATATCACTGAAGTGCTTTGTTAATAAAATGTGCAATATACAGATGCTATCTAGGGAATATATTTTATCAATAATAACATATAGTCATTGTATAGTGTAAGCATTTTTTTATTCCCTTTTAAATCATTGATTCTTTTCTGCCTGTTATGAACAACAAAATTTTAATTGTATTAGTTATTGTCAAACTTTGAAAATACCTGAAACTTTTCTCTTCTTAGGAGGTCGTCTCTTATCAATGATATTTTTTAGCAAGACCATAATCTTCATGTTTATTTCCTTTGAAGTATATTTCTTACAAGAAAAGTGTGTTCACCTACCATATTGAAAAGTTATGATATAGTGAAAGTGGCTGAACATGTAAATTTTCAAGTCTAGCTACCTTCACAGTAGCTATTAGACCCTTTTATTAGATGCTTTTTTATCCTCGGTATGGATTTGACACTGTATCAGAGAGAAGAAATGATAGCTGAATGTCAGTAAGGCAATGGCTGGATCTTTTTCTAATTTAAGTTTTCACTGAGTAGTGATTTTTACTCTGAATCAGTGCAACTAGTGCAACTGTCCATAGTGGTTTCTTTTAAACACAAGGAATATTTGTTATTATTATTTTGCTTTCTAAGGAGAAGATTCTCAAATTTTGTTAAGCCACAATGTCTTATTCATACACTGCAAACTTTGTATTTCTCCTTTGTTTTCTATTCCTATGTTACTATTAAATGTTCCCACTAGATTCATTACTGGGGCCTTGACCTTATTTTGAAATGTTCTCCCTCCTGCTGACCCTTCACTAGATTTGTGTGTGACTTCTGCATTTTTTCAGTCCACAGTGTTATTTCATTATTATTATCATCATGTGTCATCTAGTTTGACACTACTTACAATGCTGTCTAATGACTGGGAGTAGTGTAAAGAGTGAGGAAATTAGAACAGTACAGGAGAAAAAGAAAAAGGTTTGCATACACCAACAGAAAAAGAATAAAGACGATAAAGAAGTCTTCCTTAATTTATTAATGTGGATGGAAATTGTTCTTGATAGGTTAAACATCCTCTCTTATCCCTTCCTAATCAGAAAGAGGTTCTTACATAAGATTTCAAAGATGGGAGTTCAAAGAGAGCTGAACTGTGAATATTTCTGAACTGTGTATAAAACAAAATCATGCCTGGGTGAGAAGTAGCCTTGTAGTTCAAGTTAAAGGAACTGTATAATACTGGTGGCATTAAGTACATCCAGCAGCTCCATGTTCAATGAGATCTTGTACTCTACAATAATTGCAGTGCATCTCAGCAGCACAACTGAGGTGACTCATTTCTTGCTTTTGCTGAAGAGGTGGTTATCCAACCTTTCAATTAGCTATTTCCTTTGTGTGCTAAGGAAGCTTCAAACCAGTTTCTAAAGCTGCCGAGTTAAGATACTTCATATGTTTTTTGATGACAAAGAAATCTTTTTCTTACTCTGGAAAGATAGACACTGACTTTTTTGTCAACATTATCCAAGCATCCTCCTCAGTATTGTTTTCTTGAAAGCATCTGTTAAACATTGGAACAGAAAGTTTTGGCATCATCCAGTTTCTGTTTCATGACCAGACTATATACTCTGATGTAATCTATGAGTTACAAACTGGGAATAAATAAAAATAACCATCTTTCTAACCCACTTGGATGCTACTGTTTTGTAAAATCATGTTACAATATACAGACCAAAGGCAACTTTGCAAGATGGTACAGCTTTTACAAGATTTTTCTTTTTCCCTTTTGTAGTTGCCTGTGTAGTTGCACATCCAACTCTGAGGTACCAAGGGTGAATGTATTTTCTTTTGCTATCACCTAACCATTCTTTTCCACATGTATACATATGCATGTGATCTCCATATGTAACATATACCACATAAACTTTTTTTTTTTTTAGAGCTTCAGTAATTCTCATCCCAAACAGTGGATTTAATGACTAAATGTTTCTTTGTGATTTACAAAGTCACTGATAAGCTAAAACAGGCAACAATCTCTCTCTCTCCTTTTAATGATTGTTTAGTCTTTAAAATATCTAATTAAAGTGGTGATGAATCATTAATATGCTTCTCTCTAACTGGAGCCTAGGACTAACTGAAACTTGTTTTTGAAGCTGTTTGTGTCTTTTAATTCCACCTCTTTCCACCTCTTTCATCTTTTCCTAGTTAGTGGTAGGAAATGCATCTGTCCTAAAATAACACAGTATTTTCAGAGAGAGTGTGATACAAAACCTATCAAATTTAATGTTGTATTCAAAGCAGTTAGGTATTCTTGTTATTCAGTCTTTTGTTCTCAGGACAATTCCAATAAATGAAAAGAAGAAAATGCGCATAATTACACAAGTTTTCTACATAGAGCTAGGCAAAATAAAATAATTATATACTAATATATATTTTCTAGAGCAACAGTCAAACTGTAATCTAGTCAAAGGAAAACAGACTCCAGTTAAATCTCTAAACACTTGAAAATATTTTAGCAAACAATAAAAAAAAAAAAAAAAGAAGACAACATTTGCCACATCTGGTCAACTCTGAAAGGGATGAAATAAACCTTTGCATTTCAAAATTCTACCAGCCATGGCACCTCTGCTCAAACTTTCAGAAAGGTTAGTAGCTGTGAGAGGTATGAAAGCAGAAAAGTAGGAGGGAATGTGGGAAAAAAGCTGTAGAAGCAGTCATGGAAAAGAATTGCATTTTGGAGGGACACTGCCTCTGAGAGTCTGCAGATTTTGGGGGACTCACTAGACCAGGGTAGAAGTAAGAAGCAAGGAACAGTGGAGGAAAATGAGTAAGCAAGGAATGGCAGAAATAAACCATTATACATTTCCCCAACTTATGCTACCCATCACCTCACCTCAAGAAGAATAATGTGCAGTAAAAATGAAGGAAGTTGAGACTAGGAAGTAGGGAGTAAATGTGTTTCCCTAATTGTTTTCTTTTCAGATTTTTTGTTTGTTTTCCCTTGATAGCTGAATCAGTAATTAAACATATATGTCAGTTGAAATTAAATTAAATTAAATTAAATTCTCTGGATTTAAACTGTTTTGCACTCAGCAGACATGTTGTAAACACAGACTAGAAACAGTCTCCAGCTATAACAAGAATTGACACAACATCAATAAGGCGTGCTCTTCAGTACTGAATTAAAATTTCAGCAGAGATCAAGCTCTCTCCCATCAGCTTTCTATTTTGTCTTATGACTTTGCTACAATTTGGCTTTGCAAAAGTTACTTAAAAATCTCACACATTCACTTTTCATTTTAATGCATATCACTTTCAAGTAAACACGCATTTCTTAAGAATCTAAAACTGATTAAGAGGATAAATTATTTTAGTGTTGATTTGAATTGTTTTGCTCCATTACCAAAGAGACATGAACATATCCAAGAGCTAGCCAAAGAGAGGGAAAACAAAAAACAAAAAACAAAAAACAAAACAAACAAACAAAAAAGAAAACGATAGGGAAAAAAAAAAAAAAAAAAAAAAAAAAGTAAGACAAATCAGATCACTTTATGGTGAGTAACCAGAAAATTTCAGTTTTTAAGCCAACCCCAAATCATTGTTAACACAAACAAATATTTCTTTTTATTACACAGAAATATTCTTTTTGAGGGACACTTAAAGAACCTTTTGGATTTAATAACATTATCATCCAAACTAAAAATGGAAAAACAAACATTGGAGAATGTATTGTGTGTGCAGAGAACTGGCCTATGTGAAGCCTTCAGTCCAATCAGACTAATTCTTGACTGAGAAAGTTACACTAATGAAATGCATTCCCCTAATGCTTGAGGTAATTCAAATCAAAGGATTAAAATTTACCATATCAAGCAGGACATTTAGGTAATTGGACTTTGCACAGTGAGTCAGTGTTCTGTGTTCAAACTCAGTTATCTTCAAAGGGACATTACAAGGATTAATGATTTTTTTTGTACACTGCTTAGTAATATTTTGGTGACAAGATTCATTAGTTAGTATTATTTTGCATAAGTAATAGTTAAATTGACATATATCAGTAGCACAAACATAATTTTTGAGCCTTGGCTGACCTGTACATATTTGCATGTGATAACAAGAGAATTGTACTTCTCAGAATTGCCTTAATAGCAGAACCGATTCCCTGTAAAGAGACAGTTTTCCCTCTAGCCACTATAAAAGGGTCACGATAAGAAAAGGGAAAGCTGATGATGACTCCTAAGGCTTCTCACTTGTGACTATGTTAGGCAGCTACATATGACCTTGTATTGTGAGATAATAAAAATGACACAAATTACCACAGCAATTTTTAAACCTTAAGAGCTAGAAAGCCTTAACATTTGTATGCTACATTCAATTTTAAGATATCAGGATTACAGCATGTAGTGGGTTTACATGGCAAGGTTTTGGTAGCAGGGGGCCATAGGGGGCCATTTCTGTAAGAATCTAGAAGCTTCAGGCTGCCTCCCTGCAGGCCATGGAGTACCATGGTGGAGCAGGTGGACCTGCACTGATGGAGGCTGCAGCCTCTGGAGGACCCATGTCGGAACAGATTCTGGGTCAGATCTGTAGCCCGTGGAGAGGAGCCCATGCAGAAGCAGGTATTTTCTCCCCCTTTCCCTTTGAGGAGGGGGAGTGAGAGAGCAGCAGTGGTGGAACCACCCAAGTAAAACAACCACACAGCACTACAGTATTTCATTGGGAAATTTTCTTTAAAAATGTATATATTAAGAACACACATGTTCTTGTGCTTGATTATTAATTCTCAATAGTACTAAAAATACTGCAGGCAAAACCTAAGGCTATTTTTCCACAGGTACTTTTTTCATTATTTTCTTTACCACTACGCATTCATGTTCTTTTACCATTTTATTTTCATTAAATGTTTAAAAGGGAAGGAAATTCACAAAATACTTCAACTTTTCTGCAAATCAATCTACAAACAATACATATCTTAGTGTTAAAACTTGTATTATATTTGTAGGTCATCTTAGTTTCCCCTATGAATTATCAGTATTGTCATTCTGTGGCTAACCTTGTGAACCCTCTTAGAAAACCCACTCACATATCCAAGAGCATGAATGCAACACTTGTGGGGCAAAAATATTGAAATCTGTTTCTTCTCTAGGATGTGCGATCTTTTCCCAGTATGTGTTTTTAAAACTATGGTCACCGTGATCCGCTACTTAAAATTCAAGCATAGTTATTATAACCTCAGTTATGCAGTCAAAGATGCTAAAGAGGAAGAGAGAAACATATTTTCCTTGCTTTATTATCCTTACTTTAGCTATTAGGAAATGAAGTATATAAAGACTAAGGAATCTGTCCAAGCTCAAACAAAAATGTTCTACTTAAGACTGACACTGGACATGGTTTCCATATTCATGGTCTAATCCATAAAATATAATATAATTTCTAAAATTCTTGATCACGTTGAAGTAACTGTAAAGTGATTGTTTGATCACATTTGTTGCTCTACCCTTTTCTCAGAAGCAAAAGATCTTGAAAACTGCTAGGCTTTCCCATGATGTAAAATCACATAATTAATGTTTATTATCATTGCCAAAAATAAAAAGCTATGAGAAACAACATTTATCAGGGATCTGTGAGGCTGTCTTCAACTGAGGTTATGAGCAGTAAAGGCTTAAGGAAATTACAACTTTTACTCCTCTGGTTGAATTGTTATGGTGGATTACCAATGCAAGTAGGTATGAAAGAATTGTTCTGCAGGGAATAGTGTTACATAAATAATAACAAAGTTTGTTGTTATCACTGTCTAATATGTGTGTCTGTAGTGTCTAATTAGTGTCTGCCATTAGTGTCTAATATGGAACAAACAAGAAAGATATGAAATCTTGGCCTGACTTCCCGAGTGTAAATACCTTAGGTGATTCATTTATAACAGTTGATTAACCAGTCACACTTCTTCATTCACTTAAACAAGTGTTTTAATTATTTTTTTTTCTGGCTTAGCCCCTTGTTTTAAAACTATAATAGAGATTTGAACAAAACTATTTATTTCATTCATTTGGTTGTGTATTATCAAAATCTGTTGTGATATATGCAAAAGAGACAGCACTGAGTTCCTTAATCTCGCTCATATTCATGAAAATTTTCCAATGATAGCCCAGAATTTAAATAATATGGGAGTAATTCTTCTTTGTGCCACTGTTAATGCAAAGGAACAGAAATACTTTTCAGCAATGGGCAGGTATTATTCAGCTTTGTGTTTTTCAAAAGATCCAGTCTTGTATTTCTATGCATTGTCTGCTGTCTCTACTTTAAAAATACCCATTTCAAGAGTCAAGGAGGTAGAAAAATGAACATATTATTTTACATCTTGCACAGAAACGTCACCTTGAAATTCTAAAAACCAAATGTGTTCTATACGTACAGCTTTTCCCTTTTCTACAAAGCCAACTTTGTAAATGAAATGAGACTATAGTCTCATTTCTCAGATTCTAAGAAGAATGCAATGATATTGAATTAATTTAATATTGCCTAGTCCTGAGATGAGTGTAAAACAGAATGTCTTCTACACTCTTGCAGTCTATTGCACACCCTGGCTTGTAGGTTGTTAGCATCTCACAGATGCAGCCAGTTGGGCAGGGAAATAAGACACCTTTCCCAAAACTACTGCCCATATTCTTTTATCCACCTTTTATTCATCAAATGTAGGGCAGTGAATAAACTAGGTTTCTACGGACATGTAAAAGTAGAAAATGAACTCACCATTTAAGACAAATATACTCAGACTTATACAGAAGATATAAATCTGAGCTAATCTCAATAAAATAAATTGAAAAGCAAACAGACTGACTCAGATACTACTCACAAAAGCATACTACATAAAATGAGTTAATTTATTGTCTTGAGTGTAGATACATCCTGAGATACTGTTTTAGGTTCATGTAAAATATCTGCTAAGCAGCATGGAAAAGTCACAAAGTTGCTAGCATCTCAGAAATTATACCCTTGAAATAAAAATGTTGCTCTGATTTCTTCACATTGCAGCCTGCGTGGTGCCTTCACTGATTTGTTGTAAGGCTGTTCTTGACCTATGAGTTTTTTGCTTCTTTCTTTCTGTATTAAAAAAGAAACAGGAGAATACCAGAGGAAAGGAGCATCCTCTAGGCACCATGTCCTACAGCAACACTAGGTAGTGTGAAATATTCTCAAACTGTAAATATGAAAGAAGACAATACCCAGGTAGCGAACATTGTTTCCCAGTAATTATAGTCATAAGCAAGCTGTGATGTTCCAGGGCAGAAAAATATCTTCCATGGGATATGTATACTTGTTAGCAAGAAAGCGTTAACCCAGCATAATGAGTCTTGCTTGAAGCTGTAACTGGAAGCCCCATGCTGTTATCCATATGCTGCATGGCTCCCATAAAAATGTTAATGAACTTAGTGTTCCAGGAACCTTTGGGATTCTGCGGTTTTCTTGGCTATAAGGCATTATTTGGCCTCACTATAGAATCTTCTGAAGCAGATGAAAGAGAAGAAAGAAGCAACTAAGGACTAAGTTCTGGTGTCATTTTCATGAATGTGCATTCAGAAGAATTCCATTGGCTTTGCTAGGCATATCTTGGCTAAAACCAGATTTTTATCAACAGCTTTTATGTGCACAGCAGTTGTACAAAACTAAGACCTACCTCCAGAACACTCTTCTGTCAGTGAAAAATTGATGTAAATACTTGATCCCAATCAAGACAATAGGCTCATTGCATGGTTTTAGGGGAACCAGGTTTTTACTTCTGGACTTTAATAATCATCAAAAACTTTTTAATTTATAGAGGAATAAAACTTTTTTCTTTCAAGTGTTGTTATTTGGGAATGACACTCATAACTGTCAATTCACATTTTCTTATTTCTCTGTATTTCATTTCAGATTATTATTACTATTACTATTACATTATAATATAAATAAGCATTTTCTGTTGTGCTGTGCATACCTTTCAGGTGATATTTGTTCTTTTACCTTCCCTTCTCTAATCATCACCTAACATAGATATGCTTATTTGCTTTGTAATCTTTCCTCATCAGTCAACACCTCTGTCATATACACATACCATTATTCTTTGAACTTCTTGCATAGTTAAAATGTATGTACTGCAAAAGAACAGCAAAAGTTAATTCTAATACAAGTGTTTATTGAAATTAAATATATTATCACCCTGTCCTGTCTTCTACACTCATAGGATGCACATTGTCTTGTCTTATATTTATTTGATTTTTGAGGTGTATGATTGGTTTTGTTTGTCTGTTTGTCTGTTTCCAGAATGTAAGTTTACAGGTTGCCTGACTTTTGACCTCGTTCATTTGCATTTCTTTTTCCCCCTGACTTGATGAATGAGTTTGATACATACAACTGCCTTTAGAAAATTAGTCCCCCCCCCCCCCCAAAAAAAAAAAGCCAGGATTTGTTATCTCCTTTATGAGTCTGAACATTAGTATCTAAAAAGGCATGGATACAGAAGGACAGACAAGGTATCTTTTCTAATATTTACATTTATATCCTTTTATGATAAACAACAAAATAATAATTGAAAGAATAAACTAAGTTTTTAAACTAATAACAAGTTTTCTACTTGGTGTCTATGTATTTATAGTTTGTCATGTAAATTGAGACATAGAGTGGAAAAAAAAGTCAAAAAATGAAATGAAAGAAGATAGGAAACATACAATTTCTGTGTTTTGCCTGAAGGACTATATTCTCTGTGCCAGTAAGAGCTCCAAGGGGGTTATAGACAATAAATATTTTTACTTCAGAGAAAGAGCCGTCTTTAAGTTAACAAGTTCTTTCTATTGTAGAAAGAACTTTACAAACAGATTCTTCTTGTTCAGTGCTGTAGGAAAGAGAGCACATTAGTTAGCTATAAAGTCCTTGGGGCAGGAATGGTATTTATCATGTGCCTGCAGAGTGTCTAGCTCTATACTATTATGGTATTTGATTGCAGTTTGTGTTTTCCACCATGCCTATTGAGCACTATCTCCTCTTTAGCTTCAGCAAGACTGATAATAAAGAGATTTTCACTTAGAGCAGGACATTTGAATAACATTCCATGAGTGATAGAATGCTAAAAACCTGTTACTATTCTACGTATTTTGTCAGGCAGTTAAAGTTTTACAGAACAAATGTAGAGCAAGCAGGTGGATGCAGAGTGATGGATAATGTGAAGAAACAGTAAGTCACTGTTAGCCACTATCAAGGGCAACTGATTCTGTCTCTGAATCTTAACCACCGGTGAGCTTATTTGCATTGTTTAATTAATACTGTTCAGATGTCATAAATATTTGTACTGGTGCTGTTTAACATCTTTGTTGGTGACACAGACAGTGAAATTGGGTGCACCTTCAGCAAGTTTGCCAATAACACCAAGCTGTGCGGTGGAATCAACACACTGAAGGGAAGGGAAGACATCCAGAGGGAACTTGACAGGCTTTAGAAGTAGGCCTGTGCAAACTTCATGAAGTTCAACAAGGTCAAGTGCAAGGTCCTGCATCTGGGCCAGGGCAATCCCAAGCACAAATACTGTCTGGGCAGAGAATGGATTGAAAGCACCCCTGAGGTCTTGTTGTATGATGAGAAGCTCAACATGAGCCAGCAATATGCACTTGCAGCCTAGAAAGCCAACCATATCCTGGGCTACATCAAAACAAGTGTGGCCAGCAGGTTGAGGGAGATGATTCTCACCCTCTAATATGCTCTTGTGAGACCTCACCTGGAGTAGTGTGGTCAACTCTGGGGTCCCACAAGAAGAAATATTATAATGAGTCCAGACAAAGGCCACAAAGATGATCAGAAGGCTAGAGCAGCTCTATTACAAAAACTGGCTGACATAGTTGACTTTGTTCGGCCTGGAGAAGAGAAGGCTCTGGGGAAACCTTATAATAAGTTAACAGCAGCCTACAGAAAAGCTAGGAAGGAACTCTTTGTCAGGGAGACAGAACAAAGCATATTAGTTTCAAATCAGAAAGTAGGTTTAGACTAGATATAAGGAGAAAATTCTTCACTCTGAGGGTGGTGAGACACTGGAACAACTAGATTCTGCACCACTGAGCACAACCCTCTGAGCTGTGCCATCCAGCCAATAGCCAATCCACCTCAGCATCCACTTATCTAGGCCTCACTCTCTGAGCTTGTCTATGAGAGTGTTATGGGAGACAGTGACTAGAAATCAGAGGATTTCTAGTTACATTTAACAGTATCTTTGGAAGTAATTGTATTTAATTGGAAGGATAGTGTTAAGTTCTTGTTAAGGAGCTGGATATTTTATCAAGAAATGTCAAATTTTGCACTTTCTCAATGAAGTAGAGCTTGTTTGTACTTTGTCTACACATTAAAGAGATATTTATTGTTACAATCTTCAAAATGTTATATTACAAAAATGATATACATTTCAGCCTAATGCATCTGCATTTCAAAATGCCAGTGATTTGAATAGTATGAAAGCCAGGACCAGGACAGGTTAATTTTGATTTTAAAAATCTTATTACTTTGGTTTACCTCTATGTAAAATATGCTTGTGGTGTACAAAGTATTTTAATATAAAGAGCTCAGCTTTTCTAGATAGTCACTTGTTTATTTGTAGAATAATACTGCAGATAAAACATAACTTAAAAAAAGAAAAAAAAAAAAAAAAAAAACAAACAAAAAAACTCTACTACTGTCACACTTGGGATATTTATCTCTTACCCACCAGTATATCTGGTGCAACACAAAGACCGGCTCTCTTCAAATGTATTCTGGTCATGCAGCACTTGTTTTCAGAGCTACAAACTGCTGCAGATCAAGTACTTGTGTAGACAAGACACAGAGAAAAGGCTGGTTGAAGCTGTGGATTTATAGATAGGTTTCTCAATTTGTTACATAAGATGATATGAAACGTACCGACAAATCCTCTTTACATGAAATTAATGCCATTAAAATTATCTATAATAATTCAATTTTAATTATTTTTATATATATATATTTTATGTGCTTCTGCCTATCTTAAAGCAATTAGAATTTTTGCTACAGTAAAGATGTGTTTCACACACAAAGACATTTGGTTAATGATCATGCAACCTTTTCTTAATACTTTAAATCAAGGTAATGTTTTGTATATCACTTTAGATTGGCTTTTTAAAATAACCTTTTGAGGCATAATTGATACACTGCAATAATTGCAAATGAGAAACCTTCACTTTATTCAAATTAAAACACATATGTACAACCACTGGTTATTCGTTAGCATTTGTAGTGGTTATTTGGCATTTTACATCAAGACTAGATTCATAAAAACTTAGAATACATACAAGAGAAAATTATATTAACCTTTTCAGAAAACACATAATCTTCACTTCCAATTTCAAAATTCAAAGTAAATGTGACAATGAGCTGCAATGGCATAATCAAACGTTCTTCTCTGCTGTCTTCCCCTGGAAAACAGTAACAAACATTTGAAAGGACTCACTAAAAAGAATTTCTGAAAAGGATCACAGCCAAGATCTGTCACTGAAGACTCAGATATTAAAAATAAATAAATAAATAAATAAAAGTAAATTAAGTAACTTAGAGACCAACTGTGGGATAAATGTTTGATTTCCAGCACAGTTAGTGCTTTGACTAATGAGAAACAAATTACAGTAGCTTCCTGGGGACTGTGATCCTGTTGCAAGGATAGTGATGATAAGTTCAGCATAGCTGGCTCTATAGCAAGGAGCTGAGAGGTATAGTCGCTAGACAGTCTAAGTCACTACTATGGCCCTTGAGACTAGTGCAAAAGACAGAAAAGCATGCATCAGCGTCATCTGAAGCTGAATCCAATGGATACAGGAATTAAAGCTTATTCAAAGGCTTATTCAAAGGGAATAATGAGTCTTTGACCATTTTAAAAATGCTGTCTCAGGCAACACATTGATACTAGTAGTTGGTGTACCTACTGTCATTCAGGGGAGGTTTTTTCTCCTGTGTCTAACATAACACATCTTTCTGTATCAGTACTTACTACTGTTGCACCTGTCTGGACTTCTGCCTTCATAACACCATACCCTATATCTGATAACTCTGTTTCTGATATGGAAATATCAGAAATATCTATATTTCATGTAGAGAAAATAACCTAGTCTGGTATTGCAGTGTTTTTACTAAATATTATTACCCATGTGCCTTCAGTGTGTTTTCACCTTACTCCACCCAGTCAGCCAGTGTGTGTTGGATCATATGCTAGCATAACATCTGATTGACTCAGTTAAACCACAAAAACTAAAAAAGGAAAAAGAAAACACTCTGCTTCAGACAAGTGAGAGATCTTTGATTCAATTCAATCTTCAAGCGCCAGAAATTCTACATCCTTAATCTTTCTAATAAAACAGAAATATACATATGTTCATATATATATATCCTTCCCCTCTAATAAAATTACTGTGGACAGTTATAGGGGATATAAAATTGAATCATTCATGACAAATAAGTAAAATGAAAATAATCATAAGCAGAAAGAGTCAGACTGTTATCTTTCTATGAATGTTTATCAGCTCATGTTTAGCTTGCTCATAATGGGGCTCCTATAACTCTCTAAGGCATGTGCTTTTCACATGACAGGCCTGTAGGATGACAGAACAATATATGGTTTCCATATTGTACAATTGCTGGCATAAAGACTGAAGCTACTCCTGTATCCCATCTATTCTCTTCTCAAAACATTACCTAGGAACATAAAACAGGAGTTCCTCTCCTAGGGTTGCAGATCAGTCAAGATATCAACATTGAATTTTATCTCCCTTTTCTTCTCTTTTCCAGCATACATATAAATCACTTAAGAAAAAGCAGCTGGAGAAAGTCTTTATGCTACCTTCTTCCCCCTAGATACTACTACTCATCCCATCATTCTACCTTTACAGAGACTCAACTAACATTAGTTGGTTAGATTTAGTCTAAATGATTCAGATAGCAAATTCATTATGTGAGATGGACCAATTTCCTTAGCATCAAGGAAAGGGAAATCTATCAGTAAGTGTTCCCCAGATGATAAACCTATAGATGTCAGCTTCTTTATTTGCTGACATTTCACAAAGTTGCAGCAGATATTTTTTTTCCAAATGTATTTAATTTGAAACTGCTTTAGTAGAAAAAATAAATGGAGCTCTGGGATGTTTTCTACAGCAAGAATCTGAGTTTGACCACCTGATTTCAAATGCTACATGACTCAAACCTCTGTGGAATACATGGGAAATGTGACACAACTCTTGGGTGTTTAATAGTGCAGGAAGGAACATGGTGACAAGCAGTAACCTGATCTGAAACTAGAATATGTTAAGCTCTGAAAATCCTTATTCCCTCCCAGTGTGTTCTTTCATCTGGTCTCCTATTTTGTTTGTGTTTTCCTCTTTTTAACAGTCTTGTCAAGTTTGTAGAATCTCTCAAGCACATCTGTTTTTTCTCTCCTCAAAGAGAAAAAAGTGAAACATTCATAACAGAGGAAGAATAATAACTGTATGCATTATTATCAAAGCAGTGACACTTTTCTCAGAGCTCTATAGTTGCATGGGACACAGAGAGGATGTCTGTATCACATAACAGAGTGCAGTACGAAAGCTCCCAGAACTGCTCTGCCAAACCAGCACAACACGTCCTCGTGACACAGTGCAGTTCTGTTCTGATAGACTGCATTTGGCTCTGTAAGAACACCAGGCAGCTAGCTGACAATTGAACCCCTAAGTGCTATCACTCACATGGTCCTATTAGGATTTTGCTCGAATTCCTCCTGATTTTCAAGCAGAAGCAACTCATGTTACTCTGTTTTACAGCACATTTATGTCTATCGTCCCTGCCCAAGACAGCAAAAATTTAAGCCAAAAACCTGAACTGATAAGGGGAAGCAGGCAAAAAAAAATCTGTTGCTTCTGTTGTGCAAGGAAGCCAGACAGCATGTCAATCAGACTTTCTTTCTCTGTAGTCTTATTCATCATCAAGACTGTAGCATTTTCAAGGGGTATATCTGCATGATCCAGCATGGCAGTTCATAGTATTACCTGCATAAACAACCTCTAAAACAAACTACATGACAATCATGGTTGTGAGATCACCCTTATTAGCCATGCTGAGTAGTAACTACTATCAACATCTGCAAACATAGCTGCAGGTTTTCTCTAATTCTAATTCTGTTGGTACAGTGAGTAAAAGTCATTTAACAAACAAAACGAAAAATAATATGCTAAACTCAAATGAAAAATCAGAGAATATCTGTTTTCATTTATGAAAATCTCAGTAGTTTTTAGTGTTCGAGGGTAAAATATTACCTTATTAGAATGATGTTAAAGTATCTTTTAATAGTCTCCCTGATAGGACTGTAACTGCAAGAGTGTCAATACTAGCCTTTTGTCTTTCTTCTAGTGTCAATATTCTAGGGAGAAAATATAAATATATGTCAACAGTAACTTTATTCATCAGTACAGACTTATAAACCATTAACAAAATACTTTGGACTGGGTCTGTAACTGTCAAAATAACAATGTACCCTTCTTATTCTGCAACTAATGTGTAGAATAATTGTATCTTCCCACAAAGATACCACTGGCACTGTAAGAATTTCAGCTCTGAATTTTCACATGCATATTTATCCCATAAGCAATTTTTCCAAAGTCTAGCTTTAGATTTGAGTTTTAAAACCATTATGTTTACTCATATTTCTTCAAATCTGTCTTTAAGAACTACTTCTGCAATCAGTCTCATAAAATCCAGCAATTTCCTAGCTTCTGTTTTGGAATTACTTTGTATTATGCTAAAGTGCACTCGTTACTGTTTTCTAAAACACCTATTCCCTTTTTATACTCCTTCATTTCTCTATGTGCAATCTGTTTTCACATTTTTTTCAGTAGCAAGAAGAACCAAATTCTGTTAGTATTCAAGTGTCATTCTAGTCCAGGTAAAAAGTACAGGCATAAGTACTAGCTAATCATTTTTATCTGAAAATCCATTGTATAAACAGAAACTTCACAAGACACAGAATAATCTTGAGGAAGTAATCTGCATTACTTGTAATTGGGACTCTATCTTGCATGGGTGGTTTGGTAAATTGGCAGCTCTTCTAGGGCTTAGAAATGCGATCTAATTCCCATGCGTTACTACCATATGTCAGCAGAAGTTGGAACCACTACTGCACAGGCTGAGCTCATTCATTTCCCCTATTTGTGATGGCCAACAAGTACACACACAGCCTGTTACCATAGATTAGATGAAACATACTTGGAGCCTTTACACTAACTTCACTGCACAGCACTCAGGAAGCAGTCAAATGTCCTTCTTTCCCTTCTCTTGCTGTCTATTGAGCACTCACAGTTTTAAATGTCCTGAGGAAATTTTAGAGTGGTGGGGTTAAAAAAAAAAAAAAAAAAAGAGAGAGAGAGAGAGAGAGAGAGAGAGAGAGAGAAAGAGCTGTCAGTCTTTTGAACTTTCATTCTGAATGGAAATAGAGTCATTTCTGTTTCAGTGAAATTGAGAAAACGTACATTTTTATACTTGAGACTAATTATCTCTATTATATATGCATATATATTGCCAAAATCTTAAGATCGAAATATGGAGAGAGGAACCATGCATACACTTTCACAACTACGCAATAATGAGGATTACAGCATCACATCGTGATGTGGAGTTACTTTATATATATATATGCAGATCAGCAGAATGCCTGTGATACACATTTTGTGCACAGAATAGCTGTGTAGGCATCTGGAAAAACTGCTGGAAAAACAAACAAACAAAAACAAACAAACAAACAAAAAAAAAACCAAAAAAAATATAGTGGAAAGTGGATTTGGGTGTGGAATTTGACCATATAGCATTGGACATTGCTTATTATATCTGGCAATGCTATGTGGTACACTGCCAAGAAGTCATAGGAAGAAGACCATATGTTCACTGCACAGTGCAGGATATGTACTGAAAGGACACAGAAAACAAAAAATGGGCAGACATTTATCACAAGACATTTCTATGCTTCAATCTTGAAAGAAGGAAAGGAGGAAGGAAAGGAGGAAGGAAAAGAGGAAAGGAGGAAAATCTGAGTGCTTGTAATCAAATTTAAAACTCTTCTCTAAAACTTTTCCACACAGTGACACCCTTGCATTCTCCCCACATAGTTTTTTGTCCCTAAATTTCATATGATCCATTATCCTTGATTTCATAACTTCATAAAATATTATGGAAAAAAATTTCTGTGAGTTCATTTTCTCTTTCACATATATCATATATTAAAAATTCATTTTTTTTCTTTTTTTTCTTCTTTTTTTTTTTTTTCTCAGAATTAAGATAATTAAACAAATAGGTGGGCATGATAGTCCTTTACAGGCACAGTAACTGGATTTCTGTTTGTTTACAGAAAAAAAAAAAAACAGATGACCAATGCCCTTACAACTAATATAATCAGAAGTTTCAATAGAATTTGCTTGTTAAACTGATTCATAGCTTTGCATAGTTTAAAGACTTTATTGGCATTTATGGACATGAGATAACAAAAGCTTTATTTACTTTTATTTTTTTTTTTTTTCGGAGAATGGCATTATTTGCTGACAGGGATTGATGACAGAAACAGCAAAGACAGCGACATCAATTAACATGAACAATAAACACTTCCTGAATGTTTCATTCAAAGCCAAACAATAACAATTGCTGTTTTAAACCAAGAGATGCAGATTTACAATAAGTTGGATGGTTAATTTCTAGAATGCCTAGAAAATACCAGTCCCTGATAGATTCAGTTAATTGTAAATAGCAAGTACTAGATTGTTTGCTTTCTAAATATAATGAAGTATCTTGTAGGTGTTTGATAACTTTAGCTTAACTTGAATGCAAAAAGCTGCCATACTTAGAATTTTTTCACAGTTCTTTGTCTCCAGATTCAAGTGTTCATTGAAACTGCAAGTAGATGTCTGGGATGGACATGTTAATTTGGATACCAGTGATGCAGGCTGTGTTTACTGTGTGTCCCTTCAGGTGTTCCCTACACTTACATGTAAACATTCTCATTCATTTTTGATTCACATTGTCTTGGTCTTTCCATTACAATTCCTCACCAAATCAGTATAAAATATTACACAGAACAACCAGTATTTGTGGATAAACTGCCTGCAAGACATCATTATCGAATAGTACTGTTATTTTTGTTATTTTTCTGAAATATCACAGTAGGTGTACAAGAATAGGCAATTCTCACATGTACTGCAGTCATTTTGTAATGGTGTTGAAGAAATCTGACCAGGAAGAAACTAATCTGAAATTAAAAAATAAAATAAAATAAAATAAAATAAAATAAAATAAAATAAAATAAAATAAAATAAAATAAAATAAAATAAAATAAAATAAAATAAAATAAAATAAAATAAAATAAACAAAAACATGCTTCCTCGGGGGAACCTTATGTGATGTGATGACCCTTTTTTTCCCCATTCTTTCTTGTTTCTGGCTATGGAGCAATGTAGCGCTTATACTTCTCTGCTTCTAGGCCACTCAGAATAACTGAAACCAAGTCAGAAAGTCATCTGGGTTTCTTCAGCAACAGCCCCCAGTTGGCAACATGGTAAGAATAACTCTTCTACAACGTTATGGGCCTCTTCAATCTCCTTCTAGTTACCCTCTGGGCAGTATTGCTTTCTTCTTCTGATGAACTCACGCAAAGGAAGAGCTATATTTAGCAAGAGTAATAAAGACCCATATGTATTACAGAGTAAAATTACATTCAATTACTGCTTACATTTTAAATCTACTGCTTTTTACAGCAACTAACTTTCTCCCAGAGTGACTTACTGATTGTGCTTTATCACTTTCCAAATACAGCTAAGGGGAGGGAAGTGCATTTGCACACACCAAATCTCTGCATAAACTATTTTTTTCTTATTGATGTGTCATAAAAGATAAGCATGAAGACAGTTAAAGACTTATTTGTGCTTACACAGAAATGCTGCAACAAGCAATTCTTCAAGCTTGTGTGACCACAAAAAAGATAAATGAACTGCAAAATGTCTTTATTATCTTTATTTCCAGAAGTCAGTCCACCTACTTCATTAGGCATCTGTGCAAGGCCATTCACCAATATATTTGACTGAGATTAAGGTGCCATCAAAGATCTCATGTGTATACCAAAATCTGAGACTCTCTGAATGAAAACAGTTTCCAAGTAAAACATCGTTGAATGTATGATACAGTAATAAGGGTTGTAACATCAGCTTTTCTCATATTAAAAAATAGTCCAAAGACAAACCCTAGTAGCTGTAAGTGTTCTGAGTTTTGAGTTTTACTTTTTTTTTTTTTTTCCTGTTTTTTTTTTTTTTTTTTTTTCCCTGTTCTTACCTACTTATATACTTATTGGCTTACCAGCCGAAGTACACCTTTTCTACTGTTATTTCTAATGCTTTGTGAAAAGATCCATTCACTCTTTGCCTTGCTTTGGAAGAAAATGTGCTTAATGAAATCTGTGCAATAGCTTTTGAACCTAATGATGTATATCAGCCAAACCTTACACAGAAATAGAGTCCAGAAAGACAATTACATCATTGCAAGTGGAACAAACAGCAGTTGCAGGATGTTTCTGAGAAAGGTTTTAGAGTGCCTTTTCCAGGTGCTTTCAAAGGTGTAAAAGCAACAGTGTGAACCTGTATTTTGTTAGAGATCAGGGAGTGTACACAGAGGAAACTATGAAGAAAATAATACATCAATGAAATGAAAAGCTTCACACTGCACTTTCAATCAGTCTTCCCACACAAGAAGATAAGGACAGCAGGCTTCATTAATTCTGTTGCTTAAAGTACTAAGTATTTATCTTGAAAAAATGTTTTTAACACCCTGTCTGTATGTCTGTTTCTTTACTAAAACAAGGAGATTCCTCCTAGTAGTAATGTAGTAATGTTCCAATACAACCAGATTGCAAGATTTTCTCCAAGTAGACTCCTTGATTGCTTGTCAGCTTTAAAGTAGTGGAAATATATGTCTTTGGAGACTGCAATGTAGCCTGATATAATTTAGTTTTGAAAGGAAGCTTTCCATTAGTTTATATTCTATATTATATTATTATATATATATTATGCCTACACACTATTTTTTTTCAAGAAATTTCTAATAACACCTCACTCAAAAAGCTACAATATTCTTTTGAAGTTTGTTTTGTGTAGAAGAAACTTAAGCTCACAAAAATTAATAACTACAGGTTATGCAGGTTATGAACTTGCTTATCAGATTTTTTTTTTTCAATTGAAAAGGTTTTTTTTTTTAATAAAATTTTCAATTGAAAAGGAAAAAAAAAAAAGTGAAGAACTCAACAACCAGCATGTTCAGTTATCTGAACTGTACCCTGCTTGGACAGTCTTACTGAGAATTAGCTTCAGTAATATAATAGTCTCTACTTGAGATATAGTCTTGATAGAGCAGTTGATGATATTTACGTCAGTTTCTTTACAATATTGTTAAATAAGATTTAAAAAGTAATTTTTTAAAATTACTTTTAAAATTTAAAATTACTTAATCAGGGGCTGTGGTGTTTACTGCACTATAAGAAATAGAAGACAACAGCCACGCCACATTTAACTAAAGTATTGGTCTTGAAAGTAATGTCAATATTTGATTACAATTACAGATTGAAAAGATGTAGATATTCAAATATTGTTTCTTTCTTTGCTTTTTATAAAACTGCCATTATACTCTTAAATTATAAATAGGAAATTTCTAGAAATATAGAAATGGGAATAAGGGAGAAAAAAGTTACAGCTCTTCACCAGATAAAATTATTTGCCCCAAATTACACAAATAATCTATATTATATTTGAAAGCACAGATCCCTTTAGGAAGGTTCTCCTGGCTGTAAGCAGTAACAGAAAAACAGATCTCCTCTCCATTTAGCTAAGTAACTATCTCAACATTTTCAGTGTCATGGCAGAAAGCTGTTTTGTAAGATTTAATGTCTTTTGTAGGGTTTTGCTATGTTTCACACACCACACGAACATAGTTCTAATAAAGTTCTGAAAAGTGAAATGGGAGTTATAAAGACATGTAAATATATCTCCAGCAATACGTAGTTATCAAATATACTCTAAGGAATGTCTTCTGTTCTAGCTTATCCTTTCTTCATATGAACCTTTTCATTTATCTTTAATGTAAGTGATTAAATTTTGATGTAAACAAATCTCCACAATAAAGTGTTTTCTTGATATTCTGCTGTTTTGTGGCTCTTCTTTAACTTGTTTATTGACTTTACCAATAGTTCCAAGCCAAGAAGATTTCAGTTTAAAAAGTAAAATACCAAGGACTTGGGGGTACTGGTGGATAAAAAGCTCAACAACAAACTGGTAATTTTACTCATTTTACTCAAAAATACTGCTAACCATACTGATCACACTTCAGCTGTGAATCAGATAAGATCCTTGTGCTCTCCATCAATATTCAGATAACATTAGTAGTGATGATAAAACATTCATAAGTATTTTTCATTCAAAGGCAAAATCCCAAAAGTCACCACTTTCTATACATTGGTTTGCAGAGCAGCTCTGTTGCACACAAAATAAGGTTCAAACAAAAAAAAGAGGAAAAAGAAGAAACAAAACCAAAGCTCTGCTCCAGCTATACACCAAATGAACTGCACCTGCCATATAACTAATGGAGACATAAGAGTGCAAACTCAAGGTGAGGGGAGATTTTGATGTTTTTGAAGTAGGATTATTAAGGATGCTCAGACCGGGGATTTGAGTAAATCTGGGCCAAAGAAAAGCTACCACTACCATAAGAAAGTAGGAGAGGTCTTAGACACAGCTGCTTCTACCTGCAGAACTGCTGCCACTGAGCCAAGCTTCTTGTTGATGGTCAGGCAGTCATACTGGACAATAATGAGAAAATCTGAAATTTGAAATCCACAACTAATTCTACATCTCCTGGGCTTGTACCAGAACTAGTATATTGAACTTAAAAATGCAAATTTTAAGCATAATGCTGTGGTGCAACAACTGTATTATTCAAAGCCATGGGGGGGGGGGGGGGGGGGGGGAGAATAGTCAATTTTTCATTACATCGTGATAAACAGAAACTCTTCTATAAATCTTTTAAACTAGTACATGAAAAATGGCATCGTATGTCAGAATAACTCCAGCATAGATTTCCTTTTAAACTTACAGTGAAATTAGCATGGGATCATGCTATTATCTTTTTATAGTAATGTAAAATCACAATGAATTATATAGTTCAAATAAAATACTATTGTTTTGAGATACTCTTTTTATAACTACGTTATACTCTCTTAGCATCTTTTTCATCACTCATACTCTTCCTGATTAATCTTATGTTTACTAACAGTTTAAACATAGTACTTTTCTCTAATATTGTTCTGTAGAATCCAGGACTGCCAAACTGCCAAGAATTTTGACCTATTAGTATATCAACCAACAGATTTATCATACGTCAGTAGTAACTCTCTTTACAGAATGTGTCTTCTGCAAAATGGCAAGCCATTTAACTTGTCAGCACACCATATCGTATTTGATAGTTTTGTACATCTGTAGTTACTGCTTCATGTAATGTTAAGTGCATGCCAATTTATATCGTGGCTTTACTTTCTTCAAATATGATTTTGTAAACTGACTGTTCAGTTAGAATTATCTCCTGAATTAATTTTAATAATCAGGTAAGAGCTTTTGCCTTTATAGGTCAAATACCTTTTATCAATAATATAATTTTTTGAGATAGACCACATTTAAAACTGGCAAAACTCCTTAGCTCTTTCTCTATTTTTTTTAACATTGCTGAATAAACAAAGATAAAAGTGTTTTTTATCCATATTTCTAGCTACTAAAAAAAAGGTGAACTCAAAAAATTGAGATATTCGTGTTATATGCCAACAGTGACTTTTTTTTTCCCTAAAAAAGGGTTCCCTGAACACATATAGGAACTGATCTTAGTGGGAGAAAATTACTAGATTTATTTTTGCAAGATTTCTCTAAAGTTCTTTTTGCTTCATAAATAAGTTGGGTTTGGAATTCATACTATACTGAATAATAAAAATGATGACGTTTTTATTAATTACATAATAGGCACCAGTAAATTACTACTTGAGAACTAGCTTGCAAATATGTAAGACTGATGAACTATTTACTTTTGGTAAAATAAAGGAACAGATGGAAGTGGAAAATCTGGTAATTATATTATTTCTTAGCACAAGTTACTTATTTTACATAGCCTTTATTTATTTTTCTCTGGGAAACAAAAACAAACAGACAACACAACAACAACAACAACAACAACAACCACTATTGTAAAATATTTTTCTTGATCCTATTAAAAGAAATAGGGAAAAAAAAAGTCACAGAAGCCACAGAAGCACAGAAGTGTTGAGGTGGGAAGGGCCTCTGGAAATTGTCTAATCCAATCAACCTGCTCAGAGCAGGGTCAGCTACAGCAGGCTGCTCAGGCCTTTGTCCAATCAGGGTTAGAATATGTCCAGTGATGTTCACAACCTGTTCTTCAGAAAGATGACCTATAGAATAGATCCAATAATTTCTTGTCTTGTATTTTAATAATAGTAGATGATATTCATTTGTGATCTCAACATCTGCATATACCTTCCCAATCAACGGCTTTCAAAGATATACATGCAAAATCTATTTACATATTCTTTAGCTTTCAGCCTGAAATCAGATAGGGAAGTTGTATTCAAGGCCTCTAAACAAAATGAACAGGAAAATTTTTTTTCATATTCATGACATACAGTAAGTAATTAAGTAATTTGAAAAATCTGATTTTTTATGGGCAACTAATTGAAATTATCACACGTATCCAGAGGCAGATGTCAGCATTGTCATTAGGGCATGCTTTACACATAAGGATGAATTGCTCCTAGCTGGCAAGTCAAGAAAAGGCAGCCACAAAGTGTGATTTCAAACCACCTCCATTTCAGAAGTTTTTGCTTTGTTTTGTTTGTGTTTTTGTTGTTGTTGTTTGTTTGTTTTTAATATCTCTGCAAGTATTAAGAGCCTTCAAAGAAACTGGCCAGTCCCATTTCCAGTCTATGGAAATTAGCCAAACAGGAGCTTCAAGAAAGATAAGGTAATTCTGCTCTGCCCTGTTTCTTAAGATTATATTTTCTGGATGCAATCAAAACCAGAAGTCATAAAAAACATTACCGAAAGACTGCTATACTTGAAGTAGCATGTTAAAAATTGCCTGGTGTTATTTGTGTCTGCTGAAAGAGACAGTAGATTCTATAAATGACTTCAAATGAATGCTTTGAATACAAACCTAAATTGTACCTCTGTGTCATCCAACTGAATGCAGTTAGATGTAGCTTTAAAAATGTGATATTGTGTGTATATACATAAACACATATACATATGTATGCGTATGCATATATACACACAAACATAAAAAATAACAGAAGTAAATAAGATCAATTGACTTGGTGATTTGTTTGGTATTTTTAGATGTGCAGATTTTTATATGTGACGGCTTCAGTTTATGTATGTATCTAATGAAACCTTTTTGGGCTAAGACCACATTCATTCTTAGCTCAATTTGTTTTCCAACTCCAGCACAGTGTTGAAACCACACTCAAAATGAAACCATTCTGAACAATATGTTCTCTCTAAACAGTGGGCTGCTCTGGAGATTGTTGCATATCATACAATTGTAAGAACTTTAAATGAAAAGACTCTAACATCAGTATTTGTTTTATGAAAAAGAACAGGGTGTTCTTTAGCTTTTCTAAAATAAGACATATAACCAATTTATTTTCCATTACAAGCTGAGATTTCACAGAGAAGGCCTCCAGAATCATATTTTATACCAGGAGAAATATATCAGAGTATACAAATATGTATATGAAATACCCACTTCTATTCATCTTTTTCTTTGGTAATTTTAATAGTGAAAACAAGGAAGAAACAAAAAATCAGACACATAATTTTACACTGCATTTTGAATGGCTATCAGAGTAGTGTCTGGTACATAATCCATATGTGATGTCTTAACTGAGGATTAGTTGTGGCCCAAGAAAGTAAAAAAAGGAAAAAAGCTGACAAACGTGAATGAAGAAATGGAACACAAAACCACTTATTTGGAAGTTTTTCTCCCTTCCCTTCCCTTCCCTTCCCTTCCCTTCCCTTCCCTTCCCTTCCCTTCCCTTCCCTTCCCTTCCCTTCCCTTCCCTTCCCTTCCCTTCCCTTCCCTTCCCTTCCCTTCCCTTCCCTTCCCTTCCCTTCCCTTCCCTTCCCTTCCCTTCCCTTCCCTTCCCTTCCCTTCCCTTCCCTTCCCTTCCCTTCCCTTCCCTTCCCTTCCCTTCCCTTCCCTTCCCTTCCCTTCCCTTCCCTTCCCTTCCCTTCCCTAATTTAAGACAAATGTAGAAAAACAAACAAACAAACAAACACCAAAAACACCACCACCACCAACAAAAACAGGCTAAGATACACAACAGAAAATATCCAGGCTATGAAATGAGCTTCAATTTCATCTAACTGTACAAAAGTACTGGTCAAAAACACGTGGAATTCAGTGTAATTCTTGCCAGCCACTGCAATGAGTCGTGTTTAACCTTTCATGATTCCAATATACTTAAGACATTCTAAAAAATCTGCTAGGTTTAATAGATGCCAACTATAACACACAACATGTACCAGTCAGAAGGCTTTCTTAGGCATCTAGGAGAAATCCTAACTGTGATGTGAAGAGAGCATGGCCCTGTCTCATGAAATGAAAACCTGAATCTCCAGTTTAAAAGCAAATTTTTCAAACTATAAGCAAATATAAATGCATTACTCAGGTTTTAAGCTTATTTTTATTCTATTAGCAATGGTAAGTTAAAGAGAAAATGTAAGCAGTGTTTTATTTTACTAAATTATACTGCAGCTATGATCCTGTTCATACGCAGAGATTAGACCATTGAAGTCTCTCATATAAATACCTAGTAGGTAATCTTATCAGTAAAATCAATAAAAGCATTAAAATATGTGAAGAATCAACATATATGTTAATGACTCAGAGTCAGATATAATTATTTGAAAAGAACAAATAACTATTATTGTCAGATGCAATTTTTTGTCACAAAGTACAAGAATTTCACTCCTTCTAGTAGGTGATTTATACTACCAGAGGAGAATACTCTTACCATATAAGTACAGAGTGAATAATAATCTACAGAAATTGTTTAAACCAGGAAAATACCAAGAAAGACAGTCTTCCAAGATTTTTGTGAATTACTACCTTATGTAAAAGATAAACTATAAAAAATAATTCTCAGAGTGCTCTTAGAAAATATGAAAGTTTTTCTGACTCAACAAAATATTTGCAAAGGTGTTCAAATCTCTAGTTCAAAAAACTACCATATGAAGTAAATGTGTTTAGCTGAGTATTTTGCCCTGGAAAGCAATTTGCTGGCACAAAAGTAACAATGGGAAAACTGAAACTTCTTTTAGTACAATCTGCATTATTTGCATCTGACAGAACTTCTGTGATGCACATCATTTTCTGCAGTGAGGCCACGCAGGAGTACAAGATGACTAAAAAAAGATGCCCATGAGGCACTTCAGCCTTTTACCAGACAAGAATTAACCTTGAAACAATTCTCAAGTAATATGTGAGTGAATATGAATATTCACAATAGACAAAAACAAGGATATTTCTGAAAAGGAGAGGGGAAGAGAAGAAAGGGAAAAAATCAGTTTCATATGAAAAGTAAATTAGTTATTTTCTCTACTAGTGAAACTTAGCTCATTTATAAATTTCACCTACCTAGTTTGAAATTGTTTCATTTCAGCTTCTTTTCCTCTGAAAAATCACTACTGATCTGTACAGGGACATGAATTGAGGAATCCCTGATGTGACAGTAGATGCTCCCAACAGCAAATCAATATTGGTCATCATTCTTGTTTACATTATAGGAATGTCTGCTACAGCAATCTATACCATGCCAATTCTAGCTCCAGAAACAAAACTGGAAATTACATTCAAAAAGTCATGAAAGGCTTTTTGCAAAAGTCCATTTATGGTGAAAATATATCATGGAAGAGAAACACTGCCCAACAAAACAAATTTCATCACAGACACCTGTCATCTTTCTTGTTTTTGTATTCATGCAGGTAGGAAAAAATGTATCATTTTATTTGTGGATTATATTCAGATTTTACAGCCTGCTTGGTCTTGTTTCAAATATGCAAGCTTCAAAATGTTTTCATTATCAATTGGCTCTTAAATGTAACCTCCTCAGATAAAACAGATCTCTGGTAAGCTCTGTGCAAACAGGAGTAATTTATTCTTATTTTATTTTTAATGAAAGTTTGTACAATAAGTGTGCATTGAACAAATAAATTCTGGAAATATTGACTATTATGTATAATAGTACATAAAAGTGTTAAAAGTGATCACCTTTTTTGTTGTTTGTTTGTTTTGTATGTGTCATTATGATTATTCAGTTTCCATTAACATTTCTAAAACAGCATGTTTAGAACTCAATTTATTCTTTGACCAACAATCCAGCATTTCAAATGTTCTGTGAAGAAGCAGCTCCAAGATTTGATTTTTTACTCTGACCTGCAATTCCAGATTCTTGTATAAACTCCTCTCCTAATGAACACAGACTAATTCTACATGACGTCATTCTTGCAGTATAATTTTCTCAAGTAAACAAAAATTAAAGGTGTTGCTAACATCATCTTTTTTCATTATCCTGTCATTTTCATCTAAATTCTTTCTGTGTCTGTCTTCTATACTGTAAGAGACGCATATATTATAACTCTGACACATTTGTGATTTTAACCCAATCATTATGCCCCACAAATGAATAAATCCAGCTGCAAATTTAGGACATTAAGACAAGCTGTATCGGTTATAAGATTTCCTGCACAGATGTACTAACATAGACCCAGTATAAATCTTAACAGGATGTATCCCTATTTTGATACAATAGCCAAATTTTACATGAAGTTCAAGTTAAGTTCCCCAAAAAGCACAATATTTTGGCCTCCATTTATATAATTGCAAGCCCAATAAGTTTAATGGGCTTTCACATGTGTAAACAGGACAGACGTTTGGGTCAAATCCAGCTCTGGAATAATAAATCCATTGCCTTTAGTGCTGGCTTTTACCCAGTATGCATAAACTGAGAACTGAAAGATTTTTCTTAGTATTTTAAGATTTTATATCAACTGTTTTCCAGAAGGATTTCTGGACAGAACAAGTTGGATAGATCTTTTTAAGGCAAATCCTCCTTTTCAAACAAAATACATTGGTATTAATGTAACCTCTCCATGAACATTCTAACTTGATATCCATAAACTCAATCCCATGTGTTTAAAAAAAAAAAAAAAAAAGGCAAAAAAAAAAAAAGCACATTTTCAGCTACAATGGATAGAGTTGTAGTATCCTAAGCTTTAAATTTTCAGAAGTCATTAGTGACTTGGAGTATGAATATTTAGCTTTAAAATTTGTCAGAATTCCAGATTTTCTGGGGATGGAGCCTGTTTAATACATTTCTAACTGAGTATTCAAACTGCAGAACAAATAACCACTTATGCTTCTGGAAAGCTACAGCCAACATGTCTTTTCCATAAGGTTTTTGCATAGGTGTATGAGGTTTTTAGTGGCTTCTGGTAAATGTTACTTATGGCAGAGAGTGTTCGTTTTAATCCAAACCAATACGCTAAATAAAGTTTAGGACAAAGATACTGGAAAATTTCATAAATCCTACAGTAATATTCTAAATTCATAGGGAAATAGTTATCTTCTCTATTACAACTGTGTTATAATTTCCAAGTTATGTTGGTCACCAAGAAGTCTGTTTTTAAATGAAATTCACTGAAATGTAAGGAGTTATTTATACAATCGGTAAACTCTAGAAGGAGTTCATTATTTGAACAGTATTGCACATAGACAATATGTACCAATGTACTAATTATGTTCACATCTCTACAAAACAAAGCAAACAACAATAACAACAAAGCAATAGTCTACATGTTATCAGAATTAATATAAAGGAACAGAATACAAATACATTCAGATTAAGAAATCAACTGGAAAGACATGGTGAAAGTACTTAAAAACAGGGGGTACTGTTCTAATAGAACACGAACTAAAAATGCACTGATATGACATAATTGTACTGACATTCTTCCTGAGCACAGATTAGAGTACTTTTTAATACCTTAAACTTTTTTCATAGAATCATTAGGGTTTGAAAACACCTCCAAGATCATCTGATCCAACTATCACCATACTACTAATGTCACCTTAAGCACCAAGTCCAACCTCTCCTTAAACACCCCCAGGGATGATGACTTCATGACTTCTCTGCGCAACCCATTCCAATGCCTGACTACTCTTTTCTTTTTTTAAGTGTCAATCAGTGCTTCCTGTGCTTCCTGACTTTGTCCTTTTGATTATTCAACCAAAATCAAACTTCTCAAAGCTTTCTATTAATTTACCATTAAAAAAATAAGTAAATAAATAAATGTGGTATTATTTGGAAAAAAAAATAGGAGAGAAAAAAAAAAGAGTAAACAACAACAATAACAAACACCAAGATTGCCAGTGTTTGGCCTGTAACTATATTATCCCAAAGGACTCAGCTTTAAGACAAAATGATTTTCATTTTTTTTTTGCAAGAAAAGTCATTATCGGTGGGCAGAAAAAATAATAGTCTGTCTCACTAAAACTGGTATAGACGTTACAGAGTTTAGCTTTTAACCATTCTTTGTGCCATCCCAGCTCTGTGGCTTAATTCCAGCACACAGCATGCCTTCTCTGGAGCTAGGTCTTGCTTTATAACTGCCCATAGTAATGAGAAGCTACAAAACCGCAGGAGCTATGTCAACAGCAATCCCATTTGATAAAGGAAAGCAGCTGCAGATACTGTTGAGGGAATGTCTCATGCTCCATGCAAACCACAGTGTGGTAGTGGGTATGTTTCAGAACAGGATAAGCATTTGAGAAGTTTTCTCCTCCTCACCCTCCTCAACCTTAAGGAAAGGGCAGAACAATAGAAGCTTCTTTCACTCTGAAAAGTCCATGAATTGTTCTACAGTCTGTTCTACAGAGCAGGATTATCTCCCAAGAGAGGCATAACATTAAAATCATCATCAAGGAAAACAGAGGTTAAAGCAGGTAAACTTTCAACAAATGTGTGCAAATGCACTTTAGAATGTCAGTTGATTGTTCTTGTAGGGAACCCGGGCACCGCATTAGCATAAGGTATGCCAAAGTCAGGAAGTCAGGAAGGCCAAGCAGAGGCTGACACTGTGTGTTCTATTTTGTTGGTGGTGGTGGCGTTTGGTTGGTTGTTTTTTATATACTGTACAATGTGTTTTTCCATTGTTTTCTTGTGTAAGGCTTCAAAGGTGATGGGTTTTGGAAACAGTATTGATTCTGGGCTTCTGAATACAGAGATCTCATATGGATTTAGAGGTCACAAAAATATACATTTTCAGGACATATAAAGAAATACTAGTTCTTTGTTTAGCTTGGATAGACTGGATATTGAAATGGACTACACATATAATCTACTCAGCAAAATTTGAGCATAGGTGTTCAAGTAGCAAGTCTACAGAAAAGTTAGTTAGAATTCTGACCAGTTGTTAAAAATAAAATAAAGGAGAAAACACACATGCACACGGAAGTAAAATCTTATGATTTTTTTTTTTTTTTTAGCTGCCCTTTCTAATGCAACACTGTTAACAAAATTTTATTTCAGGAGCATAATCGTCAGTTTTCATATAGTGGAAAAAAAGGACTAATACATAAACACTCAGAAAGCATTTTATTATTCAATAAGTTCTGTACATGTTTTTTCTAGAAACTTTTCGAGAAACATTAATTAAAATAAATGAGCTACTTCCTTTAAATATTATTTCAGACTTTGATGGTTCCCCTGACAAATAGCTTTGTTTCATGGCACAATAGGTACATTTGGTTTTGTTCTGGTTATTAAAAAAACCTTCTGTTCTCTCTCCCATATGACAGTTTCCATTATTACAAAAGAAATAACTTTACTTGATTTACCCCTAAAGGACAGTTTACATATTCATAGTATGTTTTCACAAAATGTTTGGTTAAAAAGTAAAAATACTGCCATGTTTTATAAATTGGAATATAATACTTTCTAAAAGGCACTTTCTCCTGCAAACAGTTTGTTCACTTAAGGATATGATTCCATTTCCCATAGAGAAGAGCTGCAAAACAGAGGAGAAGAATGTATTGCTTTTTTTCTTAAGAAAATGTTGTCATTTCAAGTCCTGTATTAGAAGAGGCCAGGTTTTTCTGTTGTATCACAAACAGGATAGAAATAAAGAAAGTGCTCTGGGTATTATTAATCATTAGAAATGTCTTGCTAACACTCATCTCATTGCCCATACTGATCTTCATGGATATAACCAAGAAAACTTAGAGCTTCTCTTTAAATATAATTTCCCAGTTTTCTTAGTGTGATAAGTCAAAAAGAAAACTTCAACTTCTTGGCAGTTAACAATAAAGTTATGAGAAATCCAAGACTATAGGGTTAAATATTGGTTTTATTGTTCCAATTCAGTAGAATTATTTATGTGAGAAAGGGACAAGGAAAATTTCTGTCCAAACCTTTAAAATGAGACAGATCTTTAAAGGAGAAAATAAATTGAACACTCCACATGCAGTAATTGTCATGTACAACAAAGTCCAAATACCTCATTCGGAACCATAGTCTGTCTCATCTTTATACATCTGGTCTCAATGCCACAGCTGTATATTCCTGAGAAGTGATCATTTCACCTCTTCTCTTCAATGAATATGAGAGGCAATGTCCTTCTATCATGGTCATCATGTCTGGTCATTTTTAATACATGGTCTGGTCATTTAACTACAGCTGGTATACAACCTGGAAGAAACAAATAACAGAATTTCTTTAGAAGAGCTGCTTACTGTGGAATGGATTTATTTCTGTGTTTCTTGCTTCTTTTCCTCAGTGCTGGAAAACAGATGGGTTGATCTATTCTTTGTTTATGTAAAACATAAAAGTTAATGAAAATCTGACACTAACCATCTCAAACTACAAAAGAAAAATGTTAAACCATAAGAATATGAAGTGTCACTTCTATCTTATGTTTAGTCCAGTATCAGGCTCTTGATAGAGCCTGATACCATTAACTATTACTCCAAGGTAAGATACATGACAACTGAGAGATAAGCTACTGTGGAATTACTTTTTAGCTCCAGTACTTTGATAACAAAGATTTGTTCTGTTATCAAGAATATGTACTTATGGCAATAAATTTTATTAACAAAGATAGCTGTAGACAATTATAGTTCAAGTTGAAATTGAAATTCATGTTAACTAGGAATAATAAAGAAAGAATTCAGAATAACTCACATTCATAGACTATAACAAACATCTATTTTAATGTCAAATAAATTTTCTCTACTTGATTTCTTTGGAATATCTGAACTACCACAGCTTAGGAGGCAAAATTCAAGTATTTGTTTATATTTCATAATATAAATCAATTTTTAAAATGACATATTCTGGCAAGATCTGAAATAAAACTGTTCCCATTTCTACATCAACAGAGGACAAAAAAACTCATAAAATTACTATTGATATAAACTGAAGAAAACAAATTTTTGCCTGACACTGAAATATTAATTGATAACACCAATACATTTCTAAGCTGTATGAGTTACTCTCTGTAGAACAGATTAAAAAGAAGGAGCAGATTTTGAGTTTTTTTTTTTTGTTCAACAATGCAGTCTGTAAAATCTATCTTCACAGACTAGTAATAACTGCAGCACTCACTGTTCCAATACAGATTCCAATGCAGTTCCAAACAGATGAGTCAGTCAACACAATTTAGTTAAATTACTGTTTCCTAAATATCTGAGTAGGGGTACTAGTGATTAAAATCAGATTCATAGTGGCCTTAGCCACTGGCATCTGTATGCCATGTTAGAGAAAAAGTTTCTGAAATTATTTCTCCCACATTTACAATGCATTACAAAATATCTAGTCACCTGCAGAAAACTGGGTCTCTCATTCTTTTCTTCTGAAAAGTAACTAGAGATGGACTGGTACTCAGTTTTCCATAACTGAAGACCATGTAAGCTCTCCATGTAAACCATGGAGACCATGGAGAGCTGGTTTAAGCTTATTCTTATCTTAAATAGATTCAGATTCATTTATCTTCCTTTTCCAGAAAAGTATTGTAGTTATACTAAGTCAAAGAGCAACTAGAAGGACTCTATTCTAGAGTATAAGAATTCTTGGGCCCATAAGGAAATGCAACAAAATGTATAGCTTAGGATACAGACAGGAGCCATATATGAGAATCATAACATTTTTTGTTAATAACAATGCTTTTCTCTGTTTTTGACATTCCTTCTATCTGTTAATATGACAGTATTGTGAAAAATAACTAAAATGTTGCTGTGCCTATTTATTTTGACCCTCTTGGGGTCAAGAGGTCTGGGGCTAGCCAGCCCTTTGGAATTAAGAGTTTTAATGCACCTTTAAGTAGTTTGTTTTTAATGTAAGGGAAAAGATACTTAATTAGAATTAAAATATGAAACATGTTCTACAAAATGAGGGTATTTATAGAGTTACGAAATGCCTTTTGTAAGACAGCATTTCACAGAAGAAAGCTGAAGTCTCCAAAAACGTAACTAGAAAAGTAGCTGTGTGAAAATAGTTGCTGGGGAAGAACATAGTTTTTAACTAAACCCCACTGGAAGATTGTTTTTTAGTTTGTAATTTTCATATGGGACTTTTGAGCTGATCCAGGACATGCTTATAAAATCTAGAAGTTCACTCTTAGCAAAGATAAGTAGAGTGAGAGATGCTATGGTCTGGAGAAAACACTTGTTTAAGAGTCTTCATCTCCCTGCCAAAACTCTTGCTGCATTCAGCATAGTCTGTCACTTAAGATCCTGTAGCTATAAACAACTCAGAAATGCTCAGCTAAAGAAATGAAGACCTGGTGCTCGAAAAACTAGTTTTAAGGATAAGAAAACAAATAAAACAAATAAATAGTATCTATGTAAAATAAACTATGTAAAAGTATCTATGTTAAAGTAGTAAAATCAGATATAATGTGAACTTACAGAAGGAAAATCAAAGTGTGATAGTATGCTAGCAAATAGCCACTCCAGACAGACCCTGAAGGGAGGGAGCAAGCTGTCAACAACGTATTTGTCCCAGCAAAGCACTCCAGGTGAAATAAACTCACTGTTACATGCACAAAAACAGACACTGACGCTGAAGCCATCAACCTTAGGACCCAGAGCAACAGTGCAAAGGTGAGCATAACACAGGCAAAAAAGTTAGATACTAGAAATTGTGTGCATAATAAATTTAACTGCATTATTAAGTCTTTTTCTTTGTAGAGTTTTTGTTTGTTCGTTCTTGTGTTTGTTTTTCTGTAATAGCTAGATCTGAGCTAATGGTGATTCCTGGATTAGATTATTGTGATTTCTTCTATACGAATGAATTATCGTCTTTTAATATAAAGTGTCATATTTTTCCATAAAATAAGATTTTGAGGTTACCGTAAATCATATCAATGAACACAGAAGCATTTTAAAAATGCTTACATTTAAAAGAATGTAAGCATTTTAATGCTTACATTCTTTTAATTTACCCTCAGATTTCTTAGCTTAGAAGATAACCTGAAACATACAGTGTAAGAAATCAATAGTCAAGGAACTGAAAGTGTAAAGAGACAAAGAGACACCTTAGATTGTTTTGAAGAAATATAAGAACAATACAACAGCCTGAGGGAAAAACTACCACTGAAGTAATCTGAAAAATGTCAAAATGTGGTGATGTTATTGTATTTCTAAAAAAGATTCAAAATATTGTTATTTAAGGTTTGTGAGTGATCCCTGAGGGGAAAGACTACGAAGTAGCTATATTATGTCAGAAAACTATAGGATGTAATTACATTTTCAGACAACTATGCAAAATAATAGGAAGATAATGATTGTGCTTTTGCTGTGGTAGTCCAGAGATACAGAAACTCCTCTTCCTGGTATCTGTATTACTCAATGTTTTTCCTGCCACTCCTCTACACAAAAGCAATGGAAAGCTCTCTTTTAAAAGATTTCCTTAGATCTCTTTGTTGCTATACCTACATTCATTACTTTTTCCTTAATCTCTTTATTTTCTAATGGGATCACACTTGGTCATTTTTTATATTTAAAGAGGGCAGTCATTTTAATAGCTTCTTGTTTGTTTGCTATTCATCATCTCAAAGGGAGTGTTGCTTAACATACATAATGACTATAATTCTGAGAGTGTATGTCCCAAAGCAATTGATCTAGTACAAACATCATTGCTCTATTAAAACTTGCTACGTTGGGGAAGAAATCTGGTTCAAAGCAGTTTAAAAACTGGACTGCTTCTTGCTGAATGCTGTGAGTATAACAAGAGTCTAGTCTGGATACGAAAAAAAAAAAGAGAAAGTTGAACTTCCGATGTATTTTGCTTTCATCATATTTCTACAAACCCTTGATGAAATAATATATTTCAGCCATTATTGTAGTAGAATCTGAGCCTCTGAAGAGAAACCTATTAACCTATCCCACCCATGAAGGTATGGATATAATAGATTTTTGCAAAGGAGCTTTTGTGAGCATTGGGTATACATGGAATTAGTTACCCAAGAACAACTTTGGATCTTATAAAATTCTAATTATTGTCAAACTTGGACTTTCTTTGTCTTTGATAGTAAAGTAAACTATCCAAAATTGTGCTTAGTTTATGCCTGTATAGGGAATTTGGTACCAAGATCATGTCTAATTCTTTTATGGTTCTAATAAACATACATTATCTTCTTTTCTCTCTTGATGTTCAATCCAATAGGATTTATCAGGACACATTCTACAGTTAATCATAAGAATAGATAAGTCTCTTAAGAAAGTGGCTAGTATTCATATTTGAAACCATGGTTAGTGATAACATTTTATCTCATAGTCAGCTAATTAAAAACTCAAGCTTGAAGACAAGAGATCTCAGACTGATTGTCTCATCTTTTGAGGAGGCTAAAATGAAGGGTGTCTGAAATTCCAGAGATGTGAAAATATAAAGTAATAGACGCACACTCTCCATAGAACTATTCTTCTCTACAAAACACTTTTAGATAGAAGATAGATAGGAAGAACCCTGAAATTATGATTATCCCAGTTGTTAAAATACTGTTAGTTCTTTCCAAAGTGGCTTATTCTTTCAGTCTTAAGAACCAAAAGTTAAATTTCAAAACAAATGTTGATTTCAGACATCATTAAGCTGTAGTCTTCAGTGAATAATTCTGCTCTGAATAAGAGAGACTACATGTGTGGTTTCCCTGGAAGAGAGCAGAAAAGGAATTATCACTTTAAGAAAATGTATGCTGTTTTTCCCATTCCGTAAATAAATAAATGGATAAATACTTTAGTCTAACTTTTAGTTTATTTCTACTTGTCCCAAACTTTTTTCTTGCTTTTGTCAGTCTTATGTTTACATGCTTTAATATATAGCAGTAAAAACATGTTTCAGGAGATTGCTCTCTCATCACATTCTGTAAGGCATTAAAAATGTACAGAGCATAAGGAGAAGTATCAATATTGACAAATGGGAAACAATTTTATGAGAATTTTTTAAATTAAGGAATAGCTTGTATTTCATAAATACAAAATCAAAAATCTGAAAAGCTCAGTCAAATTTCCTTTTGCTAGATAAAGGGATGAGGGGAGAAATAAACTGCACAGATAGAATCTATGAATTTATTTTCTGAGGAAACTGAAATTTTAAATACAGTTTTACAAAAGCTAATGTACAAGAGCATTGTACCAAATATGTCCAGGAAACAAAGATCTTCTATCAAAAAGTCACCATGCTTGCAGGAGAATGGATTCAATTATCAGCCTTAGAAAAATCAACAGAAATTTCAGGCTGGCTCAGGAAATGAAATTTCCTATCCCTGATAATAAAGGTATATGAAGGTTTTGTTGTGAGAAGAGAAATGAACTGTTTAAGGATTCTGTTTTTATTAGCATAGATTAGGCTATAATTAGGACACTGTTTTGAATATGAAAATGCATGCATTATAAGTAGTGTAATGAATTAAATAGATGCTTTTGAACTTCATCATATATTAAAGTTTGTACATTTGTGCCCGTCATATATTACTGTGGGTCAAATTCTGCTTAATCCTTATTCGGATGCACTCCTCTCCATCATCAGGAGTTTTGCTCACCTACATTATTGGCACAACTGATTTACTTCCATGTACAGTGCTCAGGTCTCTATCCTCTATTAAAAACCTGTTAATGGTGCTGTTTGCAAAGAATGACTGATACCACAGACCACATTCTGAATGTATTTGCTGTATCCAATTCACAAAATTTCACATTTACCTCTCAGTTCAGGATCTATCATGCAAAAGGAACTCTGGTGCCCTCAAGGATGTTGTCTTTAATCTTGGTCTTCAGGAAAATAAGCACGCTGTCTATCAATTATTTTCATGTATAAGAACACACTGAGTTGATGTCTAAGTGTACCATCCACATATGTGCAAATCTGAAATTAATATTTCTGGGTGTGGAAGAAAGGAATGCCTAAATATCATTGGACAAGCAGCCTGGCACTTTTTCTGTGAAAGTTCAACTCATTTCTCTTCCAGGCCTCACTTAGCATAATTCAAAGTTCTGATTTCAGCTAAGGCAATCAAGAATTAATTAAAATTTTCACAAAACTTTTCCAATAACAAGGCATGTTTTCCTGGCCAGAAACTTAGCTAAAAACCTTTCCTAGCAAGGTCCTTGACAAGAAGGCTTCCAAGGGCATTTTTGAGTTGCAATGAAGACAGGAGAACAATAGTGATAGGCTTCTAGAGCTGCTCATAGCCTCACATTTAAGGCAATTATGTGTCAGCCACTGGTGTGTCAGCCCCTGTAATATCATGCTGTCATAATCCTAATCCTAAAGTACATAATCATTCACATCAAACTGTTCATAGTCTTATTTTCTGTCAATGAAATTTTGGCATCATGTGGAGAAGTATTATTAAAGTTCTGGCAAGAGCTTTGCAAGATTTTAAGGGTAAGTAGTTACTGTTTGATTTCATACAGAGTTCCTGGGAGCAGATTGAAAACAACATTTATGTGTGCTCAAGAAAAGGTAAGGATTCTAGCAATTCTGATTTGTATCAGAATTTTATTTAGAGGTCATTTTTCTCACTGCTGTAAAAAGAAGCCAGTATCTACAAATGGTTCATACTGAAAGAAGTTTTATGGTGCTTATTTTTGCCAGTCAAGTAAAAAAAATAATAAAAATAATAATAATAAAAAACAAGTAATTATAGTATGAGGAAATATCCATGTTTTCTATACTTCGTACTTACACTTTCAGAGGCATTTTAGTAATTCTCCATGCCATATAATATATATACAGAAAGCATTGTCTGAAAAAACATGTGGTTGCCTACCTGGTATAATCTGGAAATTTAAATCAGACTAAGGAATCTAGAACCCTATTCTGCTCTAACTAGCATAAACTGGTTTACCACCACTGAAGTGAGTAAGCAACAAAGCTTAGTCAAGACTAACATAACATTTCTAACAGTAATGTTTTCAATTATATGTGGTATATGAATGCCTGATTTTTACTTACATGGGGGAAGAAGTAGAAGCAGAGTAGAAGTAACTTTCTTATTACAAAACTTTTCTGCAGCAGGCATTGAATGGAGACTAAGCAAAGTAGCCTTTAGTTACTGCTTGAATTTCTTCTAGATTTACGTACTGGAAAGGAGTTGCAGTTAATATATTAATGAGAAAGATATTTGGACTCCATGAAAGGCCATTATCACAGCAAGATGTTCACTTCCTAATTAACATTGTTTATGCAATTACCTGACAATTTCTTTACACTTCACTAATGCATTATCACTGCTAAACTGTATTTTTTCTCCTCTGTAGTTTTTTTCTAGATATAAATGTTAATAATTTTGAATTGCTATTAGTTGCTTTCAAAGGTATATACATGTAAGCTACTGGGAGTGTGCTTATTCAACTGCATATGAAATATGTTATCATATTCTATATTATACCAAGTGAGTTAATATGTAAAATAAAACTATTTACCAATTTACTAAGGGTTTTGATTTGTTTGTTTATTTTGTTGTTATTTGTTTTGATTTGTGGTTGGTTTGTGGGTTTGCTTTTTTTTTTTTTTACTGTTGTTGTTGGTGGTGGTGTTTTTTTGTTTGATTATTTTTGATTGATTGGTTGTTTTTTGGTATCTCCTATCCCCTTCCATCACATATAACTTTGTGGTTGTTTGTTTTGAGTCATAATATATTAGTTAAAAAAATCATAATGGGTCAGACTCCAAAGTCTTTCATTCCTGCTTTTGTTGATGATAGGTTTGGGTAGGAAAGTCATTGAAAACAAGCAGATTGTGATCAATGTCTTGAAGTCCTATCCAGTTTGGGATCCGCCCTCAAAATTTCCTGAGGTAGCAGAATAATCACCAGTGCAGCTTTGATTGGAGCAACATCAAGCACTGAGAAATTGGGAGACATTACAAATGTTTCTTTTTATAATGAGAAATGAACATATACTGTGGAACTAAAAGAGGAGGTAAAGAGGGAGCTAAGATATATCTGTATCATGTACTGACAGGTGTACACAGGCACAATTTGTCCAGCTGTGACTGGTATCACCACACCTTGAAGAAGTTCATTTTATTTACCTCAAGCAATAGCAATTCATATCACTCCTGATGATACTTAAGGGCTCTGGTTCAACACTAAGCATACTGGCCAAGTGGTGGCATCTGCACTGTAAGTCCCTGAATTTCTGGAGTGCCTGGGAGACACTTCCTCATCAGAAAACTTTCCACAGTGTTGCAGCAGCTCACAGCTCTCCCAGTCTTCTCCTCAGAAATATCACTAAATGGAGCTATCGTTTGTCACTGGAGCTATGTTTTATCCTTTGTACTTTAAAGTATTTGATTTCATATCTTCTTGTATCTGCCATGATAGAAGTTATCACATTCACTAATTTTCACTGCCACACTACACTTAGCCAAGGCTAGCCTTAACAATGAAATGGCTAAAAGTAATAACAATCTTAAGTTGCGTGACCTAAAAAGCAGAGACAACAGGCCTCCAAGGAACAGAATAGAAAGGAAAAAAATTGTGTTGTATTATAAAGGAAAGAGTCAAATAATGAATTAATTCTTGGATTTCCTGGTATTACTGATATTACTGTTCATAATAGCCAAAGGGCCTTTTTAACTCATCCTGTTTTGAGAGACATGGAAATTAATTTAGCCTGTCTGTATTTTACGATCCATGAAGCTCCATAAAAGAGAGAGTCAAAATGAAGCTCCTTCAGTGCTGTGTGCTGTGACAAAGCGCCCTTACTACATTTGGCTGTGACAAACAGTGAACTTTAAAGAACAATAGATTGGTTTGAATTATTATGCTTTACCCATTTTAACATAAAGACAATAGCCATTCTCATCCATATGAATATGCTACATAATTCAATTTTGCCAGGCTACATACTGCAGGTGTATTTTAATTAAATTTATCCTCTATTGCATTAAGAACATTATGCAGTCTCTGTGGTTCTTCTCCACCTTGTGCTTCGCCTCTCGCCCTGTTTCTTGAAGTACCTGAGATACTCTCTGAGAAAATGTTAGTCAATACCTGTAAGTAGTGATTAGAATTTGGCAAAAGAGAGCTTTAAATAAAACCAAGCAAAAATATGCTTTTTGATGAACAAAAATTTTGTATTTAAACATTTAGTTCACAAGATGGAAAAAAAATATAACATATTATTCTGAACTATAGATTTCATTTGGCAGCACTTTCTGAAATTCAGATGTGAAAAATTATTTTAGAACTAGTATATAGTTTAGTCTTTGAAATAATTTGAATTAAAATTAATCTTTTTTTTACAGATAACTTTGATGCTTGTAAATATGTTTTTTTGTTTGTTTGTTTTGTTTTGTTTTAACTAGCTGATTTGTTCAAGACATCTACTGGTGTTTGCTAGTTCATCAAAAATAAACTTACATTTAGTTTGTCTTGCTGATTTCTAGAGAATCTATACTAAAAACAGAATATTTTTATGCTGAAAAATAAAAAAGAACTTCACATTAATATAATGTAAATGGGAACTATGTTTTAAAATGTGAACTAGGACTTGAAATAAATTTAAAAGTGGTGGCATTATACAGCATAAATGGAAAAAGTTTAAGGTACTACAACAACATCACCAAAGAAGTAGACACAGACACAATAACTAAGAATATATTTTGCCATATGCCCTAAATGAAATGTTACACAATTAATTTGGGATCATTATGGAAATACTTCCTTTCTTTTCTTTTTATTTCATTTCCTTTCATTTCTTCACTAAATCTAATCCTTTCTAATTTCTCTAATTTCTCCAAATGTCACAACCTCTTAAGAAAAAAAATAATAATAAATTAAAAAAAAAAAAAAAAAACAAACAGACAACTCAAATGAGGAACAAGCAAACTAACATTTAAAAGAAATGTTGTATTGTCTATGATTTGCATTTTTATGGTAATCACAATGATAAGGAATTGGAGTGTGTATTCAGTATCTTTTTTCTCTTTAATCCAGTTACCAATGTGTGGTCTTCATTTCTTTATTTTCCTGTTTTGACAGACAGGAAGGGATAAAAACAAGCCTGGGAAGATAAGATGTTGGAAAAGCTTGTTTCATAACCAGAATTTCATTTCAAACATATGGGTAAAGTAACTATTTTGAAGTTTATTCTCATTTCCATTGCACAGAAATTCAGTTTATTCACAAGACAGATTAACAAAATGAAATATTCTTGAAATTAAATATTTTATAAGTGAATAATAATAAATGGACAAGAGTGAAATTGAATCTTAAGAAATAAAAATAAATACGTATTTTAAGCCCAAAGGAACTTCCGATGATGACTATTTCATTTACATCCTGTATTAAGTCTATGTTGAAATCTATGCTGAACAGTTCTATGAAAACAAACAAACAAACATTCAAACAAAAACAACATCTTTTCACATTATAATGTCCAGTATACTGGAGTTTTGTACAGACTAGACTGTACACCAGACTTTTGAAAATTAGTATTTTGGCATTCCTAAACCTTTAACATTTCATTCAGATTTGTTAGAATGACATGAAGCACTGTGATGTGAACCAAACAGAAAATGAAATTTACATTTCTGTGGTGCACCTAATTTGCAATAGGGATTGTATAGCCAGACTCCCTCTACCTCTCCTTAATATACAATATACACACAGAACTTTTCTCTGAAATTATGGAAGATGAAGCACTTCAGGGATGTTGCTGCATAGGAGAGAGGGGAATAAAGAGGTTACTTGTCTCCTAAGGAAATCTAGGTACCATAAAAAAAAAGAAAAAAAAAAAGAAAAAAAAAAAAAAAGCAACCTGTTGCTTCAAGCCCTTAGACTAAATTAAAATCCTCTGCTTTGGCTCAAATAAAAATTAAAATGAAGTATATCCTAATTTTTGGAAGGATAATATATTTTTTGGCATTCTAAGTAGCTTCTCGTATAAATCAGTTTTCCAGAAGCTACATTTTCTGTTGGGAATTTCCAATGGAAAACTCATATTCAGCTTTCAATGTAAACTTAAAACCATTCAGAACAGACACTATATGTGGCTATAAGAAATGTATTAGACTAATGCTTTTTAACCCATTCTAAAACCAAGCAAAGCAGCAAGCTGCTGGTTATCATGGAGTCCTGAGCAGTCTGAAGGATGCATGGAGATCCTGGGGATAGCACACCCTGCCTGGGGGCAAACAGCCCCAATGTGACTTGTACCACGCAGAAAGACATGGGCACCCATGTCATGGGGCTGGCTGGGTAGCAATACACCTCCTGGCACCCTCTTGCAGTCAAAAACTGTGTCATCCACTACAGTCCTATCAATAAGTTTTAGAGGTGACAGGGCTGCCCTGGGCCATTATCACTGAAAGTTAGAGCATCTGCCTTTGCTTTAGGAAAACAGTACTTTTTCCAGGAAAAAAAATATTTGCTTGTGGTTCATTGGTTCTGCTGAACATCTTGTTACCTGAGGCAGGATGCATCAGTGCTGACAAATTGGCTCTGCTGACCAAACCTTGCTTTTGAGCAGCTATGAAAGTTTTAGTTTGGTTTGTTTTGTTGTTGTTGTTTTTGTTATATTTTTTTTCCTCAGTATTTCTGAATTTGCACAGATGAATGCCTCTAGCATGTTATATGACTCGCTAAAGTAGGGAGTAAGTGAAAAGTGTGGGAAAGGAAAGGAAAGGAAAGGAAAGGAAAGGAAAGGAAAGGAAAGGAAAGGAAAGGAAAGGAAAGGAAAGGAAAGGAAAGGAAAGGAAAGGAAAGGAAAGGAAAGGAAAGGAAAGGAAAGGAAAGGAAAGGAAAGGAAAGGAAAGGAAAGGAAAGGAAAGGAAAGGAAAGGAAAGGAAAGGAAAGGAAAGGAAAGGAAAGGAAAGGAAAGGAAAGGAAAGGAAAGGAAAGGAAAGGAAAGGAAAAAAGAAATAAAAAGAGCATGCTGAATACTTGTCTTTCCTGTTTGGACCCCAGAGCTGCAGATTCCTCCAGTGGACAGTATGCATATTCCCAATGTCAAATGCTACTGGGGGAAGAGGAGGGGTTGAGGTGGGAGGGAGAAAGAGAGAGAGAGAAAAAAAGAGAGAGAGAGAAATATAGAGAGAGAGAAATAGAGAGAGAATTAACTTCCTTAGACATTGAGTCAATGTGAGACTCCATAGGAATGTTCTCCCAACCATTAACTTTTGTTTGGGGGTGCAGAGAAGCCAGAGAGGGAAGACAGAGGTCCAGTTCCTAGAAAACCTCAGAAAGAATCATCTTTGAGCATTCTTGACCTGCTGCAGTCACTAAGGTGTCAGGGTAACTGGACTGGAAGACAAAAACACACCTGAAAAATTAGTAATACAGATTGCTGTAATTTGTCATCACCCAAACTCTACTTTCTATGTTAAAAGTTCTACGTGTTTTTTGTTTTTGTTTTTTTTTTTTTTTTTTTGGAGGAACTGTCTTGCACTATGCAGGTGACACATTAAATTTATTCTTTACTTCTTCATTTCTCAGTCCATGTTGTTTTTATGTTTTCTTTCTTCCTTTCTAGTCCTTACAGATTTAGAAACTTTTGCCAACTCTTTCACATCATTGCTACTATTTTGCCTTTGACTTCTGCCTACTATCTTAGCTATATCACCAAGATATTTAATCTTTCTACTTCATTGAGTTTGAGTTAGCTCTATATTAGAAACAGTCTGTTTCCATGTGATACCTGCAACAACTTGATCCACCATGTAGTCAAAAACCTTCTGAACATATTAATAAATGTTTCTGCATGAAAGAGCATCCTTCAAAGTTACTTTTATGTTTCTGTCTAATTCCTCTAAAAACTTTGTTTGACGCTTCTGTACATTTTGAGTATCCCTGACTGGTTGGATTCTTCCAATTTAAATGTAATACTCAGTTGAATAATGGGTGAACATAGCTGGTGCATAACTCAGCTACTTACATTAAAACATATATAACTGCTCACTGATAACATGTAATAAAATATTTGTACAGCAGCTAGCAGTCTATTTTGTTCTTCAGTCAGTATTTGCTGTTAATATTAATAGATTCATCTTTAATAGACTCCAAGTTGACCTAAGGGAAAAAAATAAGTTTAACTTGATATTTTTTACTCTTTTATTAGTCTATTTAAATATTTGCTTTGCAGCATCACTGTGTATCTAAACGATCATCTGGTGCCTGCCTTCCACACATGTGAAAGCACAGTCTCAAGACAAACTAATAATCATTTTTAAGCATAGATTGAGAAAAGTATGTCAAGTCAATGATGCTGATGTACATTACTATAATATTCTAAGGTATATTGAAGCATACCATAACATAATGTTAGGATGCAGTATAACCATAAAAGATTTATAACCCTCTGATTATACAGTTTTCTTCCCTTTAGATATAAGGAATGTCTTGTCAGTATCCACCTTGATAAAAAATAAATAAAACTGGGAATACCTACCTATTCATCTTACATTATTTAAAGTAATATATGTGTATTTTAAATGTACTTCATAGTTCTTTTTCCTGGCCTTTGGACTCCTTTATTCTATTTCTGTCCTTTGCTCTTTCATCTTCATCTTACTCTGCTGGCAGGACTATTTAGTGTATGAAATAAACTTAGTGATAAAATATTTTTGTAGTGATAAAATGTTTTTGGTTCAGGAATATGTTTTAAAATTCAGTGTAAAACCTTTTTTCCAAAGACTCAAAGACTTGATGCTCTTTTTCCCCCATTTTTCACTTTTCTTTGATGTTGTGTTTGTAATTTATGAACGAGAACTTGAGAGCTTTGAAAGCTTAATAGTTTTAATATGTAAATACCCTTTTACAAATACGGATCATACTAAAATGTTAGAGCTTAAAATACAAGTTCAAAATGATGAGAACAATATAAGTTAAACAACAGGAGATTTTGTTTTCCATCACAGTAGTTACTGTTTATTTTCTCAAGAAAAATACTTTGAGCTTTAGAGAGTCATGTTCCCAAAATAAACCCTAGAATGTCATGAAGAAAACTTACTGCAAAACTTGAAAAAAAAAGCATTTGCACACGTTTCCTGATGCAGTGTTAATTAGACATTCACGGAGAAGTCTTGTCTAATTCAGAGTACTGATTTGGCTACATATTTCCAGAGGGATCTATGTCATTAATCTCACTTTATGATGTATGTGCTTCAGACTGAAGTATCACTGTTAGATTGTATCACCATCTACTATGTTGAACAGTTTTTTACTTTGAGATCATTAATTAAAGTTATTGTGATTCAGAATAGCTATTTATTTTGGCCTTAATTTTAATGGTATACATATTATTTATATAAACATTACAAAAACTCCATAACTGAAACAGAGTAAACTAGCATTTACAGACCAAATGTATCAGGTAACTTGACCTCCCTTTCCTATGCTAAGTGAAGACTGTGTTTGAAGTCACTGTGTAGGGGAATGCTGTGCTCATGAGAGGTCTTCTCTATAAGTACTCACAGCTACTCTATTCTACACACTAATCTTCAGAGACAGCTGAAATCAGGGAGGTAGACATTCCCATGTAATTGAATAAGATACATCAGATGAAAGAATATTTTCTCAAGCTAATAATTTCTTAGCTCATGAAGCCTGGATTTGTAGAGACTTGGGACTCATGGAAGTATTTCCCTTATTTTTAATAAGGATGGCATCACATATAGTCCTTTATATATCCTTTGTGGGAGCTTCCTCTCTCAAAGCTGGCAAGAACTTCACATCTCTGTGGCCTTAACTCTTCTCTCATATATGACTGAAATTTTATCAACATGTACAGAAGGTCTGAGAGCAGAATAAAGATTCACTATGTTAGTTTGCTGTTTAGGAGCTAGATACTAACTGAATTGATTGGAAACTACTGAGGAATGTTTATATTAATTGTTTTAATTATTTATATTTATATAGTTGTATTTTGAAAATATACTTTCTTTCTTTTCAGTCTTCAGATTTTCAGCTCTTTCAAAGTATTTGTCCAACAATTTAATAATGTTAGATACAGTTCAATACATGACCATTTCAATTTTATCACATCATGATTTTTACTTCTATTTAAACCAATGTTCTCTTGTTACTGTTCTTCTTTCATATGCCTTTCTTGTGTTTGTAAATAAACTTGGCTTATTCATCCAATTATAAAACATTTATAAGTAAGTCCAGATGATTTGTCTTAATTTAGGCATTCAACTTATATATTTCTTACTGCCTCCTTCTTCCATCATATCTCCAACAGCAATCATTTGCTCCCTTTTTGTGTTACTTATTCATTATTTGTCAAGTTCAGTGATTAAAAAGCTTTTGTGATTCTCCTTCTTTCTGCTACCATCTTCACCTTTATTCAACTTTCCTGTCCAAATCCACACACAATTCTTTGCTCTTATCTCCAATTTCACAGATTTTATTTATTTATTTATTTTGACAACTACTTTTTTATGTCAGCGTGGAGCTTCTCAAGCTCAAGATGGACATTGCCATCTTCAGTATTCCATCACCACTATCTTTACTCAAGCCATCTCTGAAAGTAGTTATTGAAGACAGCAGCCTAAATTCTGTCAAATAGGGAAACATTTTAGAGAAACTCACAGTGTATTTCAGCAAGAGTTCCCTGTGAAAGGCATTACACAAGGCAATTCAAACTAGTCAATGGCCTTCCAATGGAGAACAATGGTATGGGGCTTATCACATGTAAGTTAAAAGCTCTGTTCTGTCTATTTATTTTGTCCTGCTCCTCACTTTTAGTTCTACTGTCCTCAAGAAAAATGTGTTTTCTATGTGGATGGCATGTTGTCTGCAATTATGGTTAGCTACATTAGATAAGACAAAACAGGCCCTCACAGTAAGTGTCCTGTCCTGTCCCCTACCTGCACATTCAAAGCACTGTTAGATACACTGTAGTCTACATAGAGGGTGTTTGTTTCCGGTTTTGTGTTTTTTTTTTTTTTTTTCCTAAAAATGAAACAGAAGCCTCTCTCTTTTAAGTCTTTGTTCAGAATCAATGGTTAAATCATAATTCAGAGAAAGATGGTGATCAGATGGTTTAAATATATCAACCAGATCATAAATGTATTTTTAGTGTAAAAAAGGTACATTCATTACTGATAAGAGGTTTCCAATTGCAGAATACTAAGTATAAGAACCTGTTAAGAGAATTTCTCACTGGAGTCTACATATATGTGTTGGGAAGCTGCAAACAGGAGATATGCCTAGCACTGTATCATTATAGGCTAAAGGTAAACCCATGCTCAAAGTTCAATACAGATATATTTTTTATTCTTAACAGCACTTGAGGGCCTCCCTGATCAATTTAGGTCTGGTGCCAGACAAAACTGTAGGCTTTCTTTGATTCTGCAGAATCCACACAAAGACAGAGGATTTTAGGAAAGTGTGTGAAGAGCTCATGACCCAGGGCATTCTGACTATGTATGCAAAGCAAGTATGCAGATGAGATATAATATTAATATGAAAATGACTATTTCATATATCTATTATTCATGATATCTACAGTAGCCTCTCTCTTCAACCATGCTAAGCAACCTTTCTCCCCAAAAATGGCTAAATTCACTATCAGGCTGAAATCAATTATATATATAAATATAAAATAATAACAAAAATCAAAACCAAAAGTTTAGATAAATTAGACAAGGTTAGACATTGCTGTTCAGAGTTAAACATTAAAAATTTTAGAAAAACTGATTTAGAGTAGCTATAAACACAGTAGTCTGAAAAATGGTGTCAAATTTTAATTCCCAACTGATCAACCACTTTACAAGAGCTCCTTTTTTATTGCAGATGAATCTCTAGATTATCCATCTTTGGTTTATTGCATTGCCATTGCTTAAATCAACTTTGGCTGAATTCTGAACTTCAGCACTGACTGATGCTTGTGTGCCTCTTGTTAACCTCTGTCATGGTTTTGGCTGGGATAGAGTTAATTTTCTCATACAATGCTGTGGTTTGGATTTTTGACAAAAACAGTGGTGGTAAAACAACAATGTTTTTATTTGTTGCAGAGCAGTGTTCACAGACAGCCAAGGAGTTTTCTGCTTCGCAAACTGCCCAGCCAGCGAGCCCACCAGGAGTGTATGAGAAGCTGGGAGTAAACACATGCACAACATGTGACCCAGACTGACCAAAGGGGTCATATGACTCCATGTCATATGATAACATAGAATCATAAAATCACTTAAGTTGGAAAAGACCTCCAAGATCATCAAGTCCAACTTTCAACCTAGCATTGCCAAATCCACCACTAAACCATGTCCCTAAGTATTACATTTACATCTAAAATCTTCTATTAATCTTTACTATTTTTTCTTTTTCTCTCAGGAAAAATAACTCTTATAATCTTTAGTATAACTAAATGACTACCAACTTGACATTTTCCTCATAAAACCCCCTTTACAACCTACAGAAGTGGGAATAAGGGATATTGTTAAAAACGAGGCTTAATGAGTACATTCCAGATATTTCATTTTTCTTCTCTGTAAGTACCATTCTGAAGCTGCAGAGGCATACATAAACTACCTGATATCATAGAAAAAGATAGCTGCCCACCTGCTTCTGTTATTTCAGTTGATATTAATTCTTATTTATTTCACTAGGTCAGAGTTTGGAAGAACAAGGTTGGTATTATAAATAAAAGGTAAAATAAAATTCTCCAAAACATGAAAACTCGGTTTGGTACTGTATTTTATTTTATTTTTTTATTTTTCCAAAGATGTCATAGAAAGCTACAAAATTCTGTTTTGCTTTGTTTTCACTTATCCCTAACACATCTTAAGCAAAATGTTAAACTCCTCAATAGTTGTGAATGAATGTACGTAGTTATAGTTGTATAAAGTCTTTTTTTTTTTTTTTTTGGAAACTATGCAGTGAAAATGTGCAATAATAATAATAATAATAATAATAGTAATAATAATCCTTTTTAGGAGCTTTGCATGCAGAGTTAGGTCAGATAGGTAAGTGATGCCTGGCCTCTTCTGCCAGGAAAACCAGTATCTGTGATTTAACTTTTTAGCCTGATACATGACAGCCTTCACCCCTCCCAGTATTTAGCATTTTCTAATACTGAATCAAAATACTAACATGTATTTCCAACTATATAGATGTATTAATCTTATATTAATCTCAAAATCCCATTTTGCTTAATGTACACAGTTTATCTCTAATTAAACGTGGTTAAAAATGGCTGCTTCTAAACTATGTAACAGTCATATGTGTAAGCCTGCTTATTTTACTATTTTTGTAATCTGTGTGGACATACTTTATATATGGCCATGAGACACTAACTTTGTACGTATGACCGTTAAATATTTATAAAACAATGTACTTCACTCTTCAAGCCAGGAAACTAACCCAATTGCCAAAAAGTATTGGCAAAAAGTAATAGACTCATTTTGAGTCTATTCAAAATGGGAAAATTAATAATTTAATTTGTTCTGCGTACTGTTTACATTTCACCAAAAGCTGTGCTATTCATTCCCCTTCTTTCCATGCTAAATAGTTAGTCAGTTTTGGTTCTGCAAATTTCTTAGCAGCTGTTGACTACAACTGCCATACACCCCTGTATTTTGATTTTGCCTACTGAAGTACAATAAAGTTTCTTAGAAAGATTAACTTCTGCACTGCAGTAGAGCTCATTAAAAGCACAATTTCTCATATACCTTCTATCAGAGAAGTTCAGTTCTCATTGCTACTTGGTTCTACACTTTTTTTGGTGCTTTTAAGAGGCCATAGCTCTTAAGGTACAAAGTATTCCAGATATTTCCTTATAAAACACACTACAGGCAACATTGCCTAGAAAGAAATTCCAAGCAAACTGTCATCATCTGACAATTATACCGATGTTTTGATTACTCATGGTATTTCAATAAAATTCTTGTGAGGTGAACCAGGCCACAGGCTAGACATACTTAATCCAAGGCAGCAACACTACGCCTGTCTGAAGCATCCAGATTTGCTTATTCATCACAGATTCCAGATCAATTTTAAATCAAACATAATTTATATTCATCTACATTGTGAAATTGATGGTGTTTACAGATAATTGTTTAAGATAGTTGGAGGGTATTTGTGCTCTAGGAAGGTTTGCTTCTCTGGCAGTTAGATGTTTGATCCAACATTTTAGGATGTCAGTTCAAAGATTCCTATTGACTTCCATGGTCTTTGGATGGGATTATAGATGTCTTATTGGCCATCAGTGTGCATATTTGTTGTGGCTACTCACAAGTGTTGCACTTGGCCACTGTATATGCAGTTTCCAAAAATAATTTATATGGTAACTCACTTTAAAATATTACATTCTTAACAATTGTAAAATAATCAATTGAATATATATGACACTCACACACACACACACACACACACAAAAAGCAAAAAAAAAAAAAAAGCAAACGAACTCCATACCTAATTATGAAAGTGCAGTAACATCTGCACTTAAATATGCAAACCAGAGTACATTATTAAATTTGCTTTTAAAGCCCTGTCAGCTCTGGATATATAAATTATTTTAAAATGTTATGCTTTTTTTTTTTTTTCCTAAGAAGAAGAAATTACCTACTTTTTTAAAAAACTGTTGAAAGGCTTTAAAAATGACAAAATTTGCCACATTAAATGACAGATTGTTATTGAGACTGCTAGCTTTCTGCAAAAGTTACCAAATAACCCTTGAAAATACATTAAAATTCTTTATTTGAAAAGCTAATACTTAAATTAATAATAATTAATAGAATGTTTAATTATAAAGTTGCAAATAGGGACAATTTTAAAAACTGCTACTAGAAGACAATTACTGTCCAAAGAATGTTTCTATCGCTAAAGAGATAATAGGTATTATGATCTAGTTCACAAAATAAATGGTCTAGGTCACAAAAGAAATGCAGATGCTCTATTTATCTTTGAAATTTAGCCAAAAAAAAAAAACAAACAACAACAACAAAAAAAAAAAAAAAAAAAAAAAAAAACAAAAAAGAGCTTCCAGAAAACAAATACATTGTAAAGTATTGTTTGTTATTAAAGATAACTAGTTAACACATGAGAGGGCTAACATGCTGTATGTTATAACATCTGTTGTAACATAGCTGTATGCAACAACTACATACAGCTTTTGCTGTGTTATGCGTTTCTCCCTGCATCTTATTGCCATTACATTTTGGTTTATCATGAGAGTTTGGGATTTTTCCAAAGCATACCCATTAATGCTTCTTACTAGATGTTTCAAAATGACTGCTTATTGGCCTACTATTATTTCTTATAAAACTTCAGAACTCCTCATGTCAATTTATTTATAGCGTCTGTCCATACGCACAGAATGTGTTTGGAAAACAAGCATTTTTTTCCTGGTATAAATGTTTATTCATGTATGCAGGCATACATGTTGTAGGTTGCATGACTAGGCAGCAAGTTTGACTGAGGTATGGACTCCTTTTTTACTACTTATTCAGTTGTTCATATTCCCTTTTGCAGATCACACCTTCAAAATAAACTATGAAGTGAAATCTTTGCAAAAACTAATAAATTTACACTCTTCTGTGAATATCAATATCTATTTGTCTCCTGAAAACTTTGTATTAATACATCTACTAGTACATCTACTCTATGAAAATCAAGAAAAATTTAGCAGTAGAGTAAAATTTGACAAACATCTACAGTGGTCCCTGAGTCTGACTTCCATATGTAACATAATGCAAACCACATCAGGAAGTTCATTTTATTCTTGCATATATATTATATAATAATCCAGATTTTGGTCAAATGCCTGCCAAATATATTATTCCATCTGGTAACATTTTGCATTTTCCTGCAACAGTATATAGCAATTGCAAACATTTGTCAGTAAACATTTATATTTACATTACCCTTTATAGGTATTATTACAATAATCTCTGTCTAATCTAATCAGTGGGATTTGGTCAGTGTAATCCATTATTATTTTCTTAGACTTTCCAATCCTTGTGTCATACAGAATTTTTCACCAAGGAAAACAACTTCATATTCATTTTGTGTCTCATTTAGTGACAGCACTGATGGCTAAATTTTATTGTAGAAACAGAATGATGAGTGGAGAATTTGCTATATAAGGAAACTGAATAGAAAAGTTAAAATAAGTAACGTAAGACACTTCTAAAACAAATAGTTACTATTGTCCACTAGAAAGGAGAAAAATAAAATGACATATTGACCACTCTCAAGGCATATAACAGAAATGAAAGAAACTGATAACAAGAACAAATAACCAAAGAAATTAATAAATAAATAAAGCTAAATATTTATTGCATTTTGGAAGGAAGGAAAAACAAATAAACAAATAAAAAACAGCTGTCTAGAAGAAAGCTGAATTGATGATTACAGGAAAACATCAGGCACATACTTGAACAAAGGAATTAAAGAAAATGTTTTAAAGAAACATTTAAACATCTGTTTAAAGAAAGCAATGGAAAGCAAGAGGAACCAAAGAATGGTTATTCCAAGATGCTACTTAAAAGGACAAACGGGTTGGAAAATATTATCCCCCCATACATGAGTTCCAGTGTCCAGAATGGACACAAGAAAAAATGTCCTATGGTGAGCTCAAACCACAGCAAGGCCACTGCTGAAGTGGGTAACAGTGAAGATAACAAAAAGGTGCTGAATAGGTCAATTTAGCAGAAAGAACACTATATCTTAACTGCAACAAATGAGACAGATCCCAGATCTACTGGGGTCATGTTTCTAAATGCAACCAGATAATGTACAAACCAGGGTTAATGGAAAGGCAAAGCTCTTTTTGCCCCATGGGTTAACTACAATAACTTTCACCACATAGATCAGTGTTACTTTGATTCTGCAATTACTCATTGCATGTGTTGGTCGATATTTGCAATGTGCTTATTTATTGCCCACTTTCAGGTTGGAAAGCTGCTGTGGAAAGTGCAGATGGCTTGTCTCGCTGAAAATAAATCCACACAGTTTGTTTTTTTATTACTATTAGTATCTTTTTCAGAGGAACAAGCAATTTTTTCAAGCAATTTTACAACTGCCTGACCCTGCAGAACCATGAGCTACAAACATGGAGAAAGTCTGTATGAATTTTGATGAAACTGGATAATTACTCTACTGTTAAATGTGCAGCATGTGTAGATTCAGAGATGGATCCAGATATGGGAAAGAAGAAATCAAAGCTTGAAGTTTTGTTTAGCTTTTAGTATAAGGATGTTCATTACGTAGATTTAGGTGTTCTAAAAACAAACAAACAAACAAACAAGAACTCAGTTAAAGACAAACAGTCTTTAAGCAGCAATTCAATCTTACATAGCCCCCAAGTGAGCAAAACAGACAAGTTAAAGGTTAAAAATATCTCCAGTCAATGTGTCTTCTCCCTTTCAAAGATTCAGAGGACACTGAAGAGTTTACAGTGTTGAATAATATTATCCTGTTGTTTACTGACACTTTCATGCCAGAGGAACACTGTGTGCATGTAAGTATTTCTCTTGAGGTGTAATGAGTGAAAGCTTTCAGAGGTATCCTTTTGCTCCATGTTTGCACAGCACTTGTCTTAGAAAAGTTTCTGTGAAAGTTTCTAGGAACCTCAATATTAAAAATAAATAAAATGGTAATAATAATTTAAAATATTGGTTCATTACTTTAATAGATTTTAGATTACTAAAACTGTGAGTATAAAAAAATACATATTTTTGTTTCTTTTACTGTTTTAATTTGTACTGGAAATGGTAAATGTGTATCAGTTCACTAAAACTTCAACCAATTGGCTTCAGCATGATAACGTTTCTAAACTCAGATTTGAAGACTTGAAAACTGGAAGCATTTTAATTTGCCTTTTATGAATTGTAAGTGAAAATGAGATAGGAATAGAATCATTCAGACAAGGGCACATTTTCTCTTAATAATAAATCCCTTTATTTCTATTTAGACTTAATTTTTAACATGTTTGGAAGACAATTATACTAACAGTATGACTTGACTACAAAGTTGCAGGGGAGAGTAATAACATTTTTTTCCAAAGGTATGAAAGATATAATTTATAAATTTGAAATAGTGAATAATACTTCTCATTCTTAAAATTTTTAATAGTTTTCTATTGAATTACAATTTTTTGGAGCTTATGTTCAACATATTATATCTGACACTCACATCAGCTGACTAATGAGAACTAATGAGTCATGTTCATGGACAGCATGGAGTATCTTTTGTGTACTACTGAAAACCCTTTTCTTCCAATAAAATGCTGTCAAGTCCTCACTGTAGTGAGTTTAAAATAGCTGACGTTGTAATATGAACTGCCATAATAGGTCTATTCCAAATGAACGGCTAAAGTAATAGAGATTGAAAATGGAGTAGTCACCCAATCTCTGCAAAAATAATTTTTTTGGCATTGGATGACATTCTGAAAAATGTTTGCATTTTGGAACAGAAATGACTTTTCTTGCCTGTAGCCAGCTGAGTTGGCCCAGAGCCACTGGGCAAAATGGGCACTCAGTAAGTTATTTCGTAATCTCACTGCAGGGTTGATGCAAAGGGAAAGTGCAGTCCAACAAAAACAAATAATACATTTTTTAATGTATACTTGAAATGTGTGCAATTTGCTGTTTTACAAAGAGATTTGGCAGGTTCTCAAAAACAAACCAGAGACCAATAATGGCATATTGCTTATATGTCCCTTTTAGCTGAATTCAGTGCATGACAGGAATAGATGCAAATCTCTCTGTTCTTTACAAGCAAGGAAGGCATGATACAGAGGCATGACAAGGGCAAGCACTCTAGTCTGACAGCTAAACTGAAGGGACACAAGGAATTATTACAACAGCTAGCTAGCTGAATCATGAATGAAATGACTACCAGCTCTTGGGAATTTTTTTTTTGACAAAACTTTTGTGCCAGACATACTAATTCATTAAAACCAGAACCATTGGTCTTAACAAGTTTTTGTGAGGAAAGTTCCTTAGGTCTAAAATGGATTTCCACACATAGAGCACAAAACGTCAGAACAACCCAAAGGTTAGCAGGACAGAATGGAGGAAACAATAACCAAGCGAATACAAGACAATCTAGATGAGCAGAGTTCAGTGTTGAGCCAAGACTTCAGTAGTGAGGCTACCATAGCACAGAACAGTCCAAAGGCTTGAATCAACTTTGATCATATTTTCTCTGGTTTTCCAAAACCTTGGAATAGAATATTTTCAGGGTATTAAAAGGTCTCTCCTTCATCAGGATGAACACCAAAATTAGGATTTTATTTCAGCTAGTCTTTTTTTTTTTTTTTTGTCAGCACCTTAGGTGGTAGAACACTGTGTCTCTGGCCATATCTATAAGTCACAGTTTGTCCTGCTAAAGTTCTAGAATAACAAGGAGTCATATGTGTGTGAGAGATGGCACACACCATTTTTTATTTAACTTCTCTACTTTGTGATATATTATGTTAAAAGACAGTGGCTGAGAAATGGATTGAAGTGGTTTCCTCTATTTGTCATTCTGCTCATTTATTTTGAACAAAAAGTCTCTCAAAAAAAGAGAAAAAAGATGTTTCCTTCTTAGGAATAATTGGAAAAGCCCAATGGGAAATCAAACCAAGGTGTCTGTTAAAAAACACTGCTGATTTCTCTTGAGCAAAACCTGGAAATATCTTGAGAGGAGGACAGAGGTTTTTTCAGTAGACAGATTGCCTGGCCTCAGAGATAACAGTAAGAATGTTTTTCTAGGTGTTCTGTGTGGAGTTTTTCACATCCACAAGATCACTTAGTATGGCACGAAGGGAAAGTAATCTTGGGAACAAATCTCATGCTCTGATGGGATAGGGAAGATTTGTTTTAAAAATATTTTTCATCAATCTCACAAAGCAAACAAATGTCATGGCCTAGATACAAAGTTTAAGAGATGAGAAACCTTGGTGGATATTTTATAAGAAAAACTGCAATCATCAAATCAGTGTTGAATAATCATATTTAATACTATTATTAAGAGTAATTAAGATTAATTACTCTTAATTAAGATTAAGATTAATTAAGAGTAATTAAGATAACCTTAAGGGAATTCAAATTTCCTTCACAAGTTCTGACCACTCTTTTCTCACAGCTGGGTAATTGGTTAGAATAACTCAGATAATTCAGAACAAAAATTTCTGTATCTGGCTTAAAATTTCTTTTTCAGACATGAAGATAATTTTGCCCATTTGAAAGATGGTCTGCTTTCCCATGAGTCTGTCAATTTCTGAAATAAAAGATTGCCTTCTCATTACAAATCTTACTCTTTATTATAAGTTGTTTTGTCTTCTCAGTAACTTAACTTTCCCTCTGCACTGTACTCCCCAGTATATTGTGATACCTACCTCTTCCTTCTGCAATTCTTGCAACCCAGAGAGGAAATGTTATTGTTGTTTTGTGGTGTTTATTATTGTTGTTGTTTTTTTTGTTTATTTTTATTGTTTTTCTACAGAAGATGACCTTGTCCTGATCAAGCGATCTGGGTATGGAAGAGAAACACTTTCTTTTTATCATATAACATGCTTTTGTATCATCCAGTTAGTTTCCTAACATTGAACTAACTGAATTAATCTGTTAACATGTTAACGTGGAGTTAATGCAACTCTGAAGTGAAGGTGGAGTTCTGTGAGGACTTGCTTCAGTAAAGGTGAATTATGTGACTCATTTTGACTGACTTCACTGTCTGAACTGGTATCAGCAATATATCTTGGTAGACCCCTTGACTTTCAAATGTGTTTCAAGCAATATCAGTATGTTCACTGTTTCCTAAGGTAAATATTCAAAAGTATTTAGCAGTAGCTTGTCTGTTTCTACATTTTCACATTCAAAGGAAACAATTTTAAAATGGCTGAGCATTCACAAATTCTACTCTGAATATGGTAGAGAAACAAACAATAGACTCTCTTTCTTATCTTTAAATAGGGTGTGCTATATAACATTCAGTTTTCTGTATTTGGCTTCAAAAAAAAAAATTTCCAATATGAAACTGTTTTTTGTTGAGCTCTGTCTTAAATATCTGTTTGCCCTGATATCAATGACTCCTCTAACCTTGCAAATACCTCCCAACAATGACATGGTATAGTGCTTACTTTCCTTACAGTTTTCTTATGTACTAAAGTATCCTATCTATGTAAGTACAGTATTTTTTTAAATGTCTCCACCCATATGTCTAAGACAGTATGCCTTCCAAAATAGATTATAAAAATGACATTATGATTGCTTAAAAACAGCATCTTAAACTGTAATTAGTTAAACTACAAATAAATCATACAAGAAAATAAAATCATTAATAAAATTACCAATCACTATAAATCATAGTGTATCTGTCAAATGCTGTGTTACAGAAGGTGTTCTATTAGATGCCGTGCCCTACGAAGTAACTCAGTATACAAGTTGAAATTTAGAATTAAATACACAGTTCATTCTACATTCCCATGATTTGATATGGATTAAGGCTCAGAGACTACACAATCACCAGATCTCTGCTATTTATTTTTTTCTGCAAACTGCTTTCTCTTTCTTCCAGCAAAACATTAAAGCATGTGCTATTTTCCACTTGCCTGCCAGGTACGAAATTCTCCTACCTTCTTAAGATGAGGGTGGAACATCCCCCTGAGGCACATTTGTACCATCCAGTTCTGTCCACATGAGTCACATCTTCTCTCTTTTGTTTCTTCTTGTGAACCAGTATCAAATTATATATTTCTAGAGTTGCTCTGTGCACTGAAATTCATACCCTTTCTTCTGTGTAGCTGCTCACTGCCTACATGGCCAGGTTGATTCAAACCTTTAATCCCAGAGCTCCTCCTTTGCCACACTGTCATTATGTGAGCAGACCAGGTAGGATCACCATGTGTAAGTCCCAGCAACACAAATATCTCCTAGGAAAGGGTTTTGAAAGAGGGGTAAAAATGAGACAGAAGCCACAGCAGACGGGCATAGCACAGTAGCAAGGCAGTGGTTCTGGAGAAGACAGTGTTGCAAAGGGAAGGCCTGAGAAAGAAGGTCCAGAAGGATGATCCAGGAAGTAATTTACTAAACATAGAATACATACCTGGATGGACTGCTATTTTCTGGACTGAACTGTGAGAAAAGGAGGGAGAAATGACTTGGGCAGGGGGACGGGCCAGGGGTGGAGGGAAGAGAGGGCTGGGCAGAGGACAAGGAGAATGAAAAACTAAGAATGAGATACTGAGACCAACAAAAAGGGAGGAAACATTAGGAATGAGGAAAGATTGTCATTCCATGTCACATCAAACATACATTATTCCAGTATGCAAGAATCCAATGACAAAAACAATTGTCTAGTATGTCTCTTAGTGCTTCTTCCCTTTCAGTGAGCTGGCCTGTAGGAAAAGAAAGTCACACATATTTCCCTCCCTGCTTCTGTACATGACAACTTAAACTTATGAAGAGGAATGATGCCTTCCATTTCCCCAAGATCAACATTTTCATATCCCATCATAAAACTGTGCAGTTAGTAGCTATAAACAGCAACTGTGTTTCTCCTGCTACTCTCACCATTTGACTTTCTGTTGCTGACCTACATAGTTCAGATGCTGAGTACACATCCTCATTCCTGAAGAGACATCTTTATCTCTGTCATCCATCCTGTCAGACACCTACTCCAGCAGATCTTTAAAAAAGTCTACACATTATATTTACTGTGGGATAAGATATCCAGACAGTATTAATGTTTTGCATTTTGGCTGTCTGTGTTTATTTTCTCTGTTTTAATAATGTGTATATCAAACTGTATTCTAGATTATGAAGGGTGGAAATATGCAATATACCTTTCCGGAACCACAGTTAATCAGGCTAAGACACATGCTAATACACCATCTCTGTATTACTGATAACATATTGATACAAATGAAAGGTATTCCAAACCAGTATAATCCTTTAAGAGGCTAAGTGCTCTCAGAGATGCTCAGCAGACTCCACTCCAAATGAAATTAGTGAGCCTCTGAGGCCTAGCACTTCATAGGACCAAATCCTTTAACTGCATTATAAATGCTTTCTACAAAAATATAGCAATGAAAAGACAACAACAATAACAGCAACAACAAAACCTAACAACCTTTCTCATTATGCTAATGTAAATGAGTAACAGATTGGCAGCAGTGTGCAGATAGAAGTCTGCGAGGCAATGAGTGAGACTGCTGGGTTACCAGCAGGGTAAGTGGTGTAATTGAGGATAAGATACAGCAGAGAAGCCAAGGGCTACATTGTAAATTGCTTATTCATGTGGGTAGTCATAGTGAAGTCTTCTGAAGTTAGCAATACTCCCCATGAGAATGAATGCTCATCTGAGGCTGAGGTTGTCTGAGCTGTTCATTAAGGGACTGCACCCACGCTCTTTCCTTAGTCACTGCCAATGCAAATGCTAAACTTCTCCCTGTGCCATACTAGTACATATGCTTATATGGTCAAATAGAGGCTTGGATTAACAAACCAATTCCTTTAGGGGGAACAAAGACCTGGACATTTATTTGGAGATGGATCCAGGGCCCTGGATCATTTCCTTGACTTAGTTCACTGCATGTACAGCTATGCTGGCATGGGGGTGAGGTTGGGCAGACCAGAAGTAGTGGATCCTACAATTTTGCAGTTTCAACAGGTGAAACTGTAGACTGATGCCAAAAAGCCAGTTTCAGTTTTCTCTTCTCCCCTTCTCTCCCTGACAGTCGTACATCTCACCTCTCATTTTGTGAGCACAGCTCCTTCTACTGTTCCCATAAAACTAACTATAATATTTGATCCTTACAATTGTATTTATTACCAGGAGTTAATGAATACAAAATACCGTCTCACCACACAATGCAAGTATAGAGCTCATTGTCCCAGGGCAATACATAGCTCAGAAGTTTAGGAAAAGATTCAGAAAAGGATAAGGTATTTCTCCCAGTATATCACCAATAGCCTCGAACTACTAATAGAAAGGAGGTCTAAGATAATTTTAAATGTTCAGGTATAAAAATCAAAACTCCTGCAATAACACATAAGCCAGCACTGACTAGTGCACAAAGCTGTTTAAAGATTTCTAACATTGAAGCTGATTCTCACAGCAGGTCAATGTAAAATTCTCTTTTCCAAACTACTTAGATGAAGAAATACAGCTTCCAGCACATCCTTGTGTCATTACCTGCAGTGTACTTTAGATTACAGTGATTAGTAAATTCCAGATTTTCTAAAAATTCTCCAAGTGAAACAGCTTGTCTTTTGATAACTCTTTATCTTACAAAGACAGCTCTAGGCTCAGTACTTCCAATGTAACCCTGTGGCTTCACAAAATATCTGTTGCTCAGATAAGTCATATATACAATGATAGCCTTTTGTTGTTGCTGTTGATAAAGGAACTAATGCCCTAGAGGATAAGCAAACCACTGGCTGACAAATCTATTATTATTATTATTATTTATTATTTATTATTATTATTATTATTAAATGGAAAAGAGAGAAAATGTTTTCTTTTGAGCAGTGTATTTTGCAATTGTCCAAGTCAAGCACTCCTGCATCTTACACTGAACCATCTGGATTGGCTAATCAGGGGTTTGGCAATTAAAGCAAATAAAGAATTAATGGAATCTCATAAAATAGGATCTTATGAAACAATCTTTGAGACTTTTTTTAAACATCCAAACATAATTTCATTTTCATCATCATCCATTATATAAAAAGGACAAACCTGAGAAACCTGAGAGAGAATTCTACCTGTGTGCAAAAGAGCAAGAGACTTCTGTAGGACATATTATACTTAATTCTCATAGTATACTAACTTCTCAGTGTTTCTCTTAGTATTTATAGTATGACCTAAAGTTCAATGTACAGAGAAAATCTTGAACTGTCATGTAAGCCTCCTATTATTGTCACAGGTGAAGTCTCCTGCTTGATTATTTCAGAGTTAAGTTAATATTTCAAAATCTTGTAAATAAATAAAGCTCTCAGAAGAGTAAGAAAAAAAAATAATGAAGGAAACACCAAAAATAATAAAAAACACTGGTCTTCATATTAAAAGTTTTGAGCATGCCTCCAAAGTTACAACTTTTACTCTTTGGGTGATGCTGGGGTTAGAACAGAAAAAAAAGGGTATTGCAATGTGGACTTTGAGCAACTGGTCTAATGTAATCTGTCCCTGCTGATGTCGGGGGGGAAGGGTGTGTGTGTGGAATTAAGATCATTATCTTACAGTCCTTTCCAACCTAAACCATTCTGTGATTCTATGAAGACAACTCTATCTTCTGCTCAACTGCCCAGTTGGTGAGCAAGGCTTACATTGAGACCTGCTCTGTTAGCATTTGGGCATAGTGAAGGATACCTTGGGGAGCCAAAAGAGTTGATTAAGTGTGACAGGGTCAGAATTTATAAGCTTCCCACCCCCTCAGTTTTTCATCACATAGCATAAAATTAATAATAAGTCGTTTACACTGGTTTAATCTTTTTCCTTTTTTTCCCCCAGGACCAATCATTTAGAATTTTTTCTTTCACGCTTTTCTGCTTTTTATTAGGCAGTTATTCACCATGGGTTTGGTATCAGTGTTCTGCATTTCTGCTCTCAATTGTCATATCTTGTTCATATCTTCTGTAAAGATGATGACCACCTGCTGTTACAGAATACTGCAATTCTTGATCTTTAACTGCTATGCATGTTTTTTTACCTTTGTCAGACACACCTCTGCAGTGTTGAGTGGAGCATAGCCTACAAAGGTCTTCCTTTTGAGGACCTTGAATGATTTGAACACATTATGGTCCAAGAACATCTATGCTCAACTGGGACTAACCACTTATCACTCTCAGCCACATAATGTTCCACAACCATGCAGTCCTTACAAACTTTTTTGCAACACACAACTAACTACTATGCGAACCCACATATGTTCAAAATGGATTTATATTCCAACAGACAGAGAGGAGGGAAAAGGAAATCCTTTTCTTGAAAACAAAACAGATACTCTTTGATTTATTTTGAATTCCGTATGTTAGCACCCAGCGTTCCGTTTACTTGGAAGGTTTACAGAGCACTACTTCCAACACCCTCAACAAAATTGTTATTAAACACAGAAGATGTCATTTTCTCTCATTGAGAAAATGTAACATGCCTGAAATACAGGTATGTCCAGTGTAAAGGTAGCTATTAAATTTAGCTGAAAGGTTAAGGATAAGAATATATGTGTGGACAGACACATGTACAGTCGATATCTAGACATTAAAATTTTCATATTATAGAGATATGATGTATTATCATAATTTCATGTTTGTGCTGATAAATTTAGTTTCCAGTTTTCTTTACCCTTCTCCCTTACACCTGACTTTTTGTGTAACATCTAGGTGAAATTGCCTTTTATTCCACAGATGATCTATACATTAATCCTTCCATAATTCAGTTTTAATAGAAACCAACAAATATTTTGTGATTTCAAAAAATAATGTCAGTCTTTTCCAAGCTCTTCTAATGGAAATGTACTTGATTGAGTTGATAGGTTTTGTTTCTTGAGGGGGACAGGTAATATTGTGAAAACATGTCTTGAATCTATCCTTTATTTGTGTTTTCAGCTTGAGTGCATGTGGATTGTTTGAACCAACTAATCTCTACAAATAAACTGTCTCTGAGAAATAAGTACAATAAATATAATAAGTATAATAAATATATAAGGGGAAGCTGTATTATATGTGATTGTGTTTGGGGGAAAATGGGAAAATAGAATGATCTGTATTTATCAAAAAGGTGACAATACAATACAGTAGCCAGATCAAATCTATCCACTTATGAACAGTAAATAAAAACTGAAGATTTAAATGCATAGGGAGAGATAATCATTCCTGCATTTAGAAAACATAGGACAATGCTGTAAGTGTTGTCCTATTTTCTACAGGGCTGTAGAACATAATTATACAGGATTTAAATCACTTGTTTAATCCTGACAATCAGTCTGAGGAAAAATTATCTACCTTAAAACATTCTTTCCAGGTTTCTCAAAATCATGATACTACTTTCCTACTGTGCTTTCATCCCTGCAGAAAACCATACCTTCAGCAAAATCCTGCTGAGTAACACTGGTATTTATGTTTTGTAGCTTGACAGGAGCTAGAACTCATGGACAGGATGGAGCATCCTCTCCTCTCACCCAGATGTTCCCCGATGTTCCACCTACACTTTTATAATAATAAATGTTTGTCAACAATATCAGCTCAAAGTATGAGAATCTGCTAGCTGAAATACTTCTGACTCTTTACAATAACAGAGTGGACAATAGGATGATTAGAAAACACATTTTCATTATTGCCAGAAAAATAAACAGCTAATTAAAAAATAAAAATAAAAATCCATGTTACTCCCTTTCTCTTCCTTCCCCTTTTCCCCAAAACACAACCTCTGAAGTCTTCCAGATGTAAACAGGTCATTAAGGTCATTTCCTTCCTCTTTGCCCCTTTTCCTTGGAGGAGAGGCAAGAAATGAGAATGAGCCTTTCACACTTAAAATGTCACCCTAGTAACTGCTGCTATCACAAAAATAAATAAATAAATAAAAATAAATAAATAAAAATCATTCTGATAGATTTCACATTTTTCTTTTTAGATAATCATTTGAGATGCAAGCATGCTACTTAAACAGAGGTATCATTAAAAAAAAAAAAAAAAAAAAAGGCCATTTTCAGTTTTCTGAAATCAAAAGGAGTCATGTACCATTGAATTTCTTGACAGCAACAGTAATGAAATTATATTCATAGCTTATATTTTATTTTTGACAGAACAAATGCAGGTACTGCAAAGAGCTCTAAAACACATCGGATGTGAAAATATGAAATTAAATCTCCTTGAAGGCTCTGGTAATGACAAAGAAAGAAAATCCACAGTAGCATAAGATCTGTCCATGAGTTCTTCTATGTTCCAAACCCCTTTAAAATCATTTATTCAGCTCAGTGGGTGCACCATGTCCTGCTGAGCAGTGCATTTCACCAGGACAGTCAGAGTGAGTTTTGGTGGACCTGTGAGCAAGAATGCTTAATAAATTTAAAATGTATAATTTTCAGTTCAGAAGAATAGTCTGATTCATATATAGAAACACAGATGAAAGATAATGATTAATTTGAAGTCAGCTACAATACATGCTGATTAGTATGGAATTTAGCATGCCTGGCCATCAAAAAAGGATTCTTGAATATGAGAGGAACGGAAATATATGAAAAGCTAATACATAAAAAATGAAGACACTTCTGAGAGAGAGAACAGATTTGAAATTTATTTTTGGTGTGCATTGGAAACACACCACTAAATCAGACTCAGAGGAAAGAATAAATACAGTTGTAATTTATATAGTGAAGGTCACTTTACACTTCAGACACTTTCTTTTATCTTTCCTTTTCAATATAGCTAAAAATATTTTTTATTTTATTCATAAAACACTACTGTTAAATTTAATCTACTCATTCACTTTTCTTTTAGGCAAGAAAAGGGCAGTAACGGTATATTTATGTTGCTGTCAGACTAACAGTATGCCTGAAAAGCATAATTAAGAACACCAAACATATTTATGGAACAACAGTGATTCTAAATTTTTAAAGAAAATCACATTTATAGGGAATAAAGATATAGATTATTCCTTTAAAATGACATACAAAAAATTATTTTGGAATCTGCTGTCAGAGATACAGTTGAACATATAAACCTAACTTTTAAATGCTCTGGTTACTTAATATGTGTTGATAGACCAAAGATTATCTGGAAAGTTCTGAATGAACACAAAAAGTCTAACTTTTTTTTTTTTTTTTAATACTCCTTTTGCATTCTAATCAAATAAATTTCTTTATGGGCCTGGCACAGCTGGAGTTAACTTTCCCTACAGCAGTCATTATTGTGTTGTGCTCTGCATGTGTAGCTAGCACAACCCTGATATTGCACCAGTGTTTTGTCCATTGTTGAGCAGTGCTGGCACTGCATCAGGACTCCCCAAAACGCCTCCAGAGCCAGCAGCCTGGGGTGGGCAAGAAGTGGGGAAGGGACATTGCCAGGGCAGCTGACCTAAACCTACCAAAGGAATATTCTATACCATATGGTGTCACACTCAATAATAAAAGCTGGGAAAGGGGAAGGAGAAGGGAGGTTAACTTCTCTTGTGGATAAGTCTGTCCTCCTGAACAACTGCTACATATATTAAGGCCTTCCTAATGTCCTTCCTAGGACATAGTGGTGACATAACTTCTGTATTGCCTAAAAATTTCAGTCTGGCTCTTCCAGATGTAGCTAAGATCAAACAATTAATTTTAGGTACTGCAACACCTTTGCTGTTGGTGTTTATATAGTTTCCTAGGATCAAAAATCTGCAAGTTCAGACTCAGATGCAATGTCTGAAGTGTAGGTGTTCAACTGAAATAGTATCATGCATATCCAACAAGGGCAAAAAATACCAGCATATATTGCCCTCTAATTTCATGTGCATGCAAACGGCTATATGGCTTAATCCACAGCGTAGTTCTTCTGAAGGACTGCTATAGGAGCAAGGAGAGCTGCAGTTAAGACAGCCTCTCCTCCCACTCTATGCTTGGACTGCAGGCACACAGCCATGCAAATTATGGCTGCCTCCTGTGTAGGTGCCCTCATAAGGGGAAAAACATCTCTCTTCCGTTTAACACATTTGTTCAAAGCTGACAGAATTTGGCTGAATACTGTTAACTGTAATCTTAAAAGAACAAAAGAAGCTGTATGTAGCAGGTGCTATCTTTTATATTCAAACTAATTAGAATACATGATAATATAGGCAAGCTTTGGAAAAGATAAGAAAAATTAGCCTTGAGTTGAATTCTGCAGAGCTCATTTTAGTGGAAGTAACCAGACTAACCATATAACTGCAGTCTCCTTGGCTTCCCCTTCATTATTTTTTTTTTAATTCTAATTTATTTTATAAAGAATGAAGTAATATAATTATTTTTTTTTGTCAGAAAAGAATAGAGATAAATCATACTTCTTAACAAAACCAGAATGTTTGTCTTTCAAAGTAATATTTACATTGTCATTTCAGTAGAACTCTACTTTCTATAATATTAAATTTGCATTCAAATACCTGATTATCCATAATGTATATTTTTAACACCTTACATAGAGAATTGGCATACGCTCTTTATTATTACAGTCTAAGAACGTTTGCCAAATAATATTCCCTTTAGTGATTTTAATACAAGTAAACATAACAGTCTTAAGAAAACTGAACTAAATGATGCTTTTCCAGGGAAGAAGCATGAAAAAGCATAGATGACATGGAACAGTACCTTCTTTTTATTGTGCTTTATTAATGTGACAGTTGAGCAGTGAGCCATGCAGTATTATCACTGCTGAGCACCACCCTGAGACTTCACAAAATGTTGCACATTATAGTGGCAGCATTTAATAGTATGATTTCAACTCTGAAAGTTCAGTGCTTTTAAAAATACTTCATCTTTTATTCTGTGTAATTATTGGTGGGCTTGCACTTTCATGAAAAACTGTTTGTTGCACTGAAAGATCATAGAATCATAAAATTATAGAATGGTTTGGGTTGGAAGGTACCTTAAAGTTCATCTAATTCCAACACCCCTGCCATGGACAGGGACACCTCCCACTAGATCAGGTTGCTCAAATCCCCATCCAACCTGCCTTTGAGCACATCCAGTCATAGGTAATCCAAAGCTTCTCTGGACAACCTGTTCCAGTGCCTCACCACCCTCAGAGTAAAGAATTTCCTCTTTATATTTAATCTAAACCTACCTTCTTTTAGTTTAAAGCCATTACTCCTTGTCCTGTCACTACAGTGTCTGACAAATACTCCCTCCCCAGCTTTCCTGTAGGCCTCCTTTAGGTACTGGAAGGACATAGAATATCCTGAGTTGGAATGGACCCACAAGGATCATTGAGTCCAACTCCTGGACAGTATAAGGTCGCCCTGGGGACTTCTTTTCTCCAGAACAACCCCAATTCCCTGTCTTCATTGAAGTGCCCAGCCCTGTGATCATCTTTGTGACCCTCTTCTGGACTTGTTCTAATAATTCTATGCCCCTCTTCTGCTGGGGGCCCCTGAGCTGAACACTGAACTCTATGTGGGGTCTTATGAGAGCAGAGCAGAGGGAGAGAATCACCTCCCTTGCGTTGCTGGCCACATTTATTTTGACACAGCCCAGGATATGGTTGGCTTTCTCTGCTACAAACACACATTGTTAAGCTTCTCATCATCCAATACTCCCAGGTCCTTATCCTCAGAGCTGGTTTCAATACATTCTCTGCCCAGCCTATATTCGTGCTTGGTGTTGCCCTGCCCGGAGTGCAGGACCTTGTGATTTCAATCCTGTCACTTTGAATTTAATAGAAAATTTCTAACATAATAGTGCTACTCTGTTTTCATGAGACCCCACCTGGATTTGGTGAATTATACTTTCTGTGGTTAATTCAATAATTTAAGTAAAAACACAGACTAAATTATAAATTGAACAGTAAGGTACACTTGTGATGTTCACTGTCCATTGAAAAAAATCCATATGTATTCTCACAAATTCTGTCATTGATTTCTTCCAAAAATTTATTGAAGTGAAAACTTTCAAATATGAAATTATTCAAGATTTATGTAAATTATGAAAAATTCCACAGTTATTTATGCAAAATGAAACCATATGTTTGCTATACAGCTACATATTTTAGGTCTTATGCCCAACATCAGCCACATGGGACATGGAAGATACTCTTCTACAAGCAATTTACTCTCTTTTTCAGTTACAGGATTTCTTGTAGTCCCTATGCATTCAAACCTCTATGACCAATGAATACTGAGAGAAGATATTTGGCATAAAATTTCAAGTGGTAAATCTCTGAAATCAATAGAATAAATTTGGGCATTAATTTGACCCAGTGAGGTTTAATGATCTTCTGAAGTTATTTAACTAACAGGACACTACAGTTTTCCTTTGACTAGATATTTAAAAAAGCACTGGATTTTACTTCTCTATTGAATACAAATTTGAGCTGATAGTTCAGACCATGGCTTATTAATTGATTTAAAATAGTTTATATTAAAACTATTCTGACTAAATCAGAAGCCTTTGTGCTACAGTAGTGCAGGTGGAATGATAGGATAACTGAGGTTGGAAGGGAATACAAAAGACAGCATTTTCTGACTGCCAGATCAAGCGGTGGGATCGGATCAGATTGGTCAAGGCCTTATCCAGGTTTTTCAAGGCTTTATCCAGTCATGCTCGGAAAACCTCCAAGTATGTTTGCTCATCCTCTTTGGGCAACCCAATCCAATGTTGGACTGTCCTCATGGTGGAAATTTTTTTCCTTATATCCAATCTGATCCTCTCTGCCTCGAATTTTGCTTGTTGCTGCTTTATTTCATACCATGTTCCACAGCTATGGTGGGGCCCAACACTGGACTCTAGGTGAGGTCTAACAAGTGCTGCATAGAGACATTTCAATATAGTGGCCATTCTCCTACTTATAGAGCCATGAGGCTGCTGGCCCTTTCGGCTGTACGGTTTCTTCTGCAGACCACAGACCCACCAGCACCCCCATGGTTTCTTCCACAGAGCTGCTCCAGCCTTTTACCCCCTAGGCTTCATCGCTTCAAAGAATTATTCATTCCCATATATATCATGCATATTGGCCTTTGTCTGACTAGTTATAAATTTTTGATTTCTAGAAGAAATTTTTGATTTTCTATACAAATCAAAAAGTTGATTTGTATAAAGAGAAAATCTGATAAGTTTTTCCTCCCTCTTTTGTGACTTTGACACTTCCCAGTCTCCCTTCTTTCAATTTTTCAAAGCCTATTTTTTCTTAATTTATTAGCCCAAAACATCATTTCAACATTCATTCTCTTATTGATAAGTTGTGTTGATTTTCTTTTACTCATGTAATGAATTATAACCAAGTCACTGTTTTACTAATTACGGATATGCATGCACATATATATGTATGTACCCATAATTGTGTGATCACCACTATCAACATATTTAAAATATCATAGAACATTCATTTTTTACTAGTGAAGAAGAGCTTTAAAATATTTAAATGATTTTCATCTTGAGTTGGAAATTTGCATGAAGATGTGGTGGTAATTAGAAGAAATACATCAAATGCTGCAAGAATATATGTTAACTGAGTTTGAGTGGCATCTTCTCTTTCTTTTTCATTTATTTGCTCATGTATACATCTAAATTGCAAAGGTAGTCTATAAGTATGAATTTAGACATTATAGATATAATATTATCTCTACAAAAGATGGAAAAGATTCAATATTGTATGCTAAAATCTCACACTTATTTTTATCATAGTACTGGAATTATTCTTAGTTCAAGTCACTACAGCTATTAAAAAAATAAAAATAAAAATCTTATTTTTGCCAATATTCGCTGTACCATTCAATGGGAAAAAAAAGAAAAAAAAAAAAAGTGAGAGATACATGCCAACGGAGAAATGTAGTTTGCACAAGTATTGGTATGTACTGTCATAGTAGAGGTAGAAGTCAATTAGGTAAGGATGTCCTATTCTCCCTCAAGTGAAAAGAGCTTTCAAACAAAGATCATGTTTCAAAGCAGTCCTCACAGTAGATATTGATGCGTCTCTCATCTGTCCCTGTTTCACCCACATCCTCATCTTCTCATGGTACTATATCAGAACAAGGTACAGATTAAGGTGGCAAATGCCTCTGCCATGCAGTGGGTAAAAGCAGTGAATGAAAATAATTAATATGAGAAAAAATGAGCTATGTTAAAAGAACAAAATAAATTGCCATCTTTGCTAAGTAAATTGAAGCATCTTCTGTAATGAATCAATTCATGCCGTATTTGACCTAACATATCCTACAAAGCCATACTTGGTCTACACAGTCGCTTGTTATTCTTTGCATTCTGTTTTTATCCAAATATTCATAGCTCTAAAATACCTGCTATTTTTTAATCCTTTTTCACTTAGTAAATTCCAATCCCTGGACTGGAATTGTTAAAGAGGCTTAATCAGACAGAGACCTGTTGGCCACAGCATTAAAATAATCAAAGCCAACATTTCAAAACTCAATTAAAAGTTTCTCATTCCCTTGTGACATTTCCTATAATAGCAAAGTAAAAGGTATTTTTTCCTTATTTTTTTAATTCATTCTTAATACACATTAGCAATGAAGACCATGATGGCACATCTCAAATTTGCGTTCATAAATTGTGCTCACAAAGCTCAGAGATTTTATTGTAATTTCATTTATAGTTAGTTTGGGCTCTGCTTTGATCTGCCAATTGGGATCACCAAGTATATGTCTAGCATTTACCAGCTATGAGAAGAATGTCCAGAGGACAGTAGTAACTGCTTAAAATATATGTGTGTGTGTTAGAGACTGAAGCTTTAGCTGTGAGGCAATATCTTAGCCTTAAAATCATTCCAACTCTTTGAGAGCAATTTTACTAGTACTTACAGAATAGAGATTTTAAGTTAGCATTTGAAAACTTTCTAAGGATATCCATTCTTTGAGAGGCTCATCATAATAATGTTTTTCAGGCCCATTAATAGAATTTTCAACATTGTGATTTACATAATAGGTAAATCAACTTTAAAAATGTTTTTACTCATATGCATACCTGTATAAACACAATATAAAAAGTATAAACATGGTGAAGAATGTAAGCTAAATCATCTGATCCATAATGCCAAAAGTTAACCTTATAAAGCTCTTGCGTGTCATTAAAAATACATTTTTAAATCTGTTCCAAAACTGAGAAGGAAGAAGAAGAATGAATAGGGCAAGGACCTGCAGTATTTATTCTTATATGTGTTTATATCTATTTTTCAGTTTCTCTAAGGGACAGAGAAAACATGAAAGCAAGTTTTTCATAGTCTGTCATAAGAAGGTAAGAAATAGAGTTGGTGAAAATCGGTACTAAATCTTCTTTGAAGCATCAGAAACCAAAGCCTGGTAGGAGATTTTGTAAGGACTAAAAAGTCTAAAGAGAAATGCTGTATGTGCAGGAAAAGAGTGTCTAATGCAAGGTGATGCTGGGGTAAGCCGATGCTTATAGCTGCTGAGGTAAATGTGATGTGTTGTGAGAACTGCAAAAGCTTAGCTGCAGCAAATCCATGCTACCAATAATTTGAAGAGACAGAAGCCATTACTCTCTTCTGTTATTTTCTTTCCTTCTATAAAATTTCTATTTCCCTTTACTTGCAGTCTCTTTGCTATGCTATTCTGTGTCAGCTGGTGAACAAGACCTGTCCTAGCACCTATGAAACTACCTATTAGAGCAGCAGTGTATGTACATGTATACTGATTTATCCTGGAAGTGGATAATCAATCTGAGCCATTTTCTAAAAGACCTTTTGTTCCAAATCAGATGAGGTCATTAGCAGGGGAGATTATGTTACATTATGGCTGATCATATTTACATGTGAACCAATTTCATGCTATTCTGAAAATACCAGCTTGGGATGAGTGACAGGAAATTCATTTAACACAAATAAAAAGAAAAGATGTAAAATAAGGTAAGTGATGAATATCCACAGTTTTAATTTAAACTATATCTTTTAAATGGGAAATGTAGGGTTTTCATGTTTGTTGCTCTGAGCTCCCTAGCATGATTTGAACTTGCTGGACTATAAAGGAAAAATTTATTTATTTTTTTTTTCCTTTTCATGTCAAAAGAAAAGGAGGGGAGAGTAAGGAAAAATAAGTAATGTCTGAAAAAGGTAATTTCAGGCATTAGGACTTTTATAAAGAAATCCAAAATATGATCTAGATCATTAAAAGGAAAATAAAGAATCAAGGCCTCATGCATGTATTCAGCTCTTTTTTATTCAGGGAGCTGAAATATTCCTGACCCCATATGATACAGGTATGGAGGTCACTACAGAAACTTTCCAATTCTCCATAATGAGTTCTCAAGGTCAGCTGAGCTTGGTAACTGGCTCAACACTTTTCTCACTGGACTCTGCATTACTGCTTAGTGGGGCACTTTGGTCTGTACCTGAATGCTCCAGAAGCTGTGTTTATTAGGTTGAGAGCAGAAATACTGCACCTAGACTTGGATACCAGGTTACTGCATGGCTAAGGCAGTTTGATAACCCTCCTGCAAGTGGAGGGTTGGTGGATCTGCATAGTTAGTTCTGGCATGGCACAGCTAGAGATGACAAGTCTACCTGAATTTGGTGCTATTCCAAGCAAAATTGCTGAAATGCCTCTGAAGCACATTCCATCATTTTGCCTTTGGCAAAAATACCTTTGGCAGCAGAATAACTGTGCTTGCATGTCTTTGTCTCAACTAATAACACTGCCTGGATCAAGGAGCCCGCGTAGCTTGAGACTGGCTAAAAAAATATGTCAAAGCTGAGTGTCATTACAGTATATTTCTATGCATACAAATGCATACACATGCAGACCAATACATTACAAAAAATGGGACCCATTTGGAAAATGTGTTTAGAAGAATCTCTTTTCAGAACAGTTTAAGCATATGCCAAAATTAATTGTGTTCTGACAAACTTCACAAAACAGGGGCACTTTCTTCATTAGGATTTAAATGTTGGGTGTGTTCAACAGCTATAAAAATTCAGCAAATGAAAGATGACGCAGTCATGTTTTAATTCTTCACCTATCATTCAAGAAGGATCAGAACATCCTTAACAAATCATAACATTTCATCTAAAATATATGTAAGACCTGGTGACTTAATTACAAATAATTGATTGCTCTTGTTAGCTCTCTTTCACAGCACAGAGATTCAATATAAAAGATTAATTGCGTCTAGGTGGTATATGGCATTATCAAAAGTTTTTCCAAATACTTTTGAACAGATGTGAATATTGGGTTGGTTGCAAAAGGTAAATGTGAGTGAAAATATTTTTGTATTTTGCTTCAGTTAGATTCACTAATAGAAATTCATTTCATTCTAGAATCCCAGGCATCAACACATGCTATTCTATGCTATGCTGTTTTAACTAATGAGGAGGAAAGAACGAAAAACAATTTTTCTATAACACTCAAATTTATGCATGTAAACAGGTTCCTCTACTGAAATGATAGACATTGTGATGACATTCAGATATCAATTTTGAAACCTTGATGCTTGACCTCTGTAGTGTAGATGACATACTTAAGTTTTTTTGTTTTGGTTTGGTTTTAAAAAAGAGCTTTCCATACCCTTCTAGCTAGTGAGGGAAAGCTTTTGTCTTGAAGCGTGAATCTTGAAGTGTGACTTCCAGGAAAAGCTAGAAACAATTTTCTCCTTCACAAAATTACTTTGAAATAAGTCTACAACTTAGAACAAAAGATTTGATAAGAAGTCATTAACTCAAGCACTCAGGATGAGTGTTTCTTCCTAAAGCATCTAAACATCAGGAAAAGACATCCTAAAGCAGGGTGCTTCATTTCTGCACAATTTTTTTTTTTTTATTATTGCCATCAAACCTAAAAAAAAGTAAAGCGTCATATATCCTCAGATAATGCAACACTACAACTTTCCACTTTAATAGAATAAAACAAAATCAAATTCCTGCTTATAGGTGTTTCTCTGCATATCAAGCTATTATTCTATGATGATAAACAGATTACGAAACAATCAATGACAGAGTCCTAGAGATGAAATCTATCAGAGAAAAACAATTCTACCTTTAAAAGGAGATATAAGAGCTCTCTAAATAGATGAGGTCTCTGACAGCAGTCTGTATAATAAGCATTTTAGGTACTTGTTTTGGCATTTGTCCCTACATGAGATGTCATGAAAAGGGACAAAAATCTTTGGGTACAGATTTCAGAAGACATCCTTAGTTCTGGAAAGGAGTTTGCATGCAGTCTATATCTTACCATAAATACAAAAACATGCTGCCAAGCTAAAATTAGATGCAATACATGGAGCTCTGAATGCAAAACAAGAAAGCACAGGGAAACCCTGGCTGCACGTACAGACTGGGCGATGAGACACTGGAGAGCAGCCTAGAAGAGAGGGATCTGGGGGTCGTGGTAGACAACAAGTTGAATATGAGCCGGCAGTGTGCCCTGGCAGCCAGGAGGGCCAACCGTGTCCTGGGGTGCATCAAGCACGGCATCGCTAGTAGGTCAAGGGAGGTGATTGTCCCGCTCTACTCTGCGCTGGTGCGGCCTCCCCTCGAGTACTGTGTGCAGTTCTGGGCACCACAGTATAAAAAGGACATGAAACTGTTGGAGAGTGTCCAGAGGAGGGCTACGAAGGTGGTGAAAGGCCTGGAGGGGAAGATGTACGAGGAACGGCTGAGGGCACTGGGCCTGTTCAGCCTGGAGAAGAGGAGGCTGAGGGGAGACCTCATTGCAGTCTACAACTTCCTCGTAAGGGGGTGTCGAGAGGCAGGAGACCTTTTCTCCATTAACACCAGTGACAGGACCCACGGGAACGGGGTTAAGCTGAGGCAGGGGAAATTTAGACTTGACATCAGGAGGGGGTTCTTCACAGAGAGGGTGGTTGCACACTGGAACAGGCTCCCCAGGGAAGTGGTCACTGCACCGAACCTGTCTGAATTTAAGAAGAGATTGGACCGTGCACTTAGTCACATGGTCTGAACTTTTGGGTAGACCTGTGCGGTGTCAAGAGTTGGACTTGATGATCCTTAAGGGTCCCTTCCAACTCAGGATATTCTATGATTCTATGATTCTAAATGTTTGGCTGACTACAATTTCACCGTGTTTATCTGAGGAATTCCTGATATTCCCTTGAATTCCACAAATTTCTATAGAGATTTAGAGTGCAACTGAAGTACAATAATTCCCTTCCTCAAATAATTCTGTTTCCCCAGCAATAATTGAAGCATTTCAAAATCTTTCCTGAAAATAAATAAATAAATAAATAAATATGGGAAAGAATGTTAAGTAGGCAGGTGAATAGGGAATTCACTTGACATAAGGGAGATACTCTCAGAACTTCTCAGTTCAGATTAGTGTTCTCAGACCATATCACTGAAGAAGGAAGAAAAGAAAAAGGACATTTCACGTGAGTGTCCAAATTAGAACGTAACTTCTGTTTAAAGAGCCATTTTCAACTTCTTCTTAAATCTCAAGTTGGAGAAATTTCCCCTAGGATTTAATAAGTAAATGAACAAATACCACAAATCCAAAAAATAAAATGAAATTCAGTTAAATAACATTTTTATACATATATATATATATGTATGTATGTATATTGCATTATAACAAATGATTCTTCAAAGTTATGTGATTTGCAACAAGACAAACACTTGTTTTGATTCCCAGTCATCAGTACCTAGGTTGATGAGAAACACCTCTGAGTTCCATACAGTCATTCATCCTCAGTAGCAGAACTATGTAATTTATGGTCTCTTAAAAGAAGAAGCCTGGAAAAAAAAAAAAAAAAAAAAAAAAAAAAAAAAAAAAAAAAAACACATTAAAACTATAAATTCTTAGCAAAAAGGAAACATCAAATTCTAAAGTAATAATAGTAATAATAAAATGCTCAACTAATGTGATTTGGAAAAGCAAGTATAGGCTACTGCCACATCTGCTGAAGTAATTGCAGAACTTGCAAGAAATTTAGGTAATATTTCACAAAACAAACCTTTTCTTGGTATATTTTAAAATATCGAACAGTAATCTGAATTTGTATTTTAAACCTAGTACATGAAATAAGGGGAAACAAAAGGGGACTAAGAGGGTAAATGTAATAAATAACTTGAAATATAGAGGATGGGAAGGAGCTGAATTTTCTATTAAGCAGTATTTGAAGGATCTTGGTATTCACGAAGCTTGGATCATTCCCTGAATTTAGATAAAATCACAGATTTTTCTGTCTAACCAAGACAGAGAGACTAACTGGAATAAATACTTATTTAACTTAGGCTTTGATACATCAGTTAATAAGCTTACTTATTAGAAGAGGCTCATTCATAGAGTCATAGAAATATTAAGGTTGGAAAAGATCTCCAAGATCATCTGGTCCAACCATCCTCCTACCACCACTAAACCGTGTCCCTAAACACCATGTCTAACCTTTCCTTAAACTCTCCCTATTCTGATGCCTAACTACGCTTTCTGAGAAGAAATTTCTCCTGATGTCCAACCTGAACCTCCCCTGGTGCAACTAGAGGCCATTCCCTCCTGTTCTACCACTAATTATCTGTGAGAAGAAAACAACCTCCAGCTCCCCACCACTTCCATTCAGCTAGTTGTAGAGAGCAATAAGGTCTCCCGAGTCTCCTCTTCTCCAGACTAAACAACCCCAGTTCCCTCAGCTGCTCTTCATAGGACTTGTGTTCCAGACCCTTCGCCAGCTTTGTAACCCTTCTCTAGACATGCTCCAGGGCCTCAATGTCTTTCTTGTAGTGAGTGACCCAAAACTGAACATAATACTTGAGGTGTGGCCTCACCAGAACAGAGTACAAGGGGATGATCACCCACCTGGTCCCACGGGTTCAACTATTCCTGATAAAAACCAGGATGCTGTTGACCTCCTTGGTTCGTGTTTATCAACCAACACCCCCTGTACAGCTTTCCAAGTCCAAAATGCTTTTTAAGAGGTCTTTTTTTTTTTTTTTTTTTTGAGACAGGATATTTTCTTTCAATTTTCCTTTTTGGATAGCTATGTGATGTCTGGGTCTGAAATTATTAGTTGACATAGGATTTGAAAGCAAAGTCTTCACATCTAGTAATGCCCTGCCTTCAAGCTATTTTGGCAAATGAAAAAAAAAAAAAAAAAAAAAAAAAGAAGCAGGAATTAAGTTTAGGTTGTTCCCTTCATACCTGTAAATTAAAATTAAACAATTCTGACAGAAGATACCAAAACCACTGACGAAGCAAAATCTGAGGAGATACCATATGCTAAAAAGTTCTGCCAAAATTAATACAAACAATGGTGCTTATCCTAATTTCAGTAGAAAACTACAAATAAAAAAATAGAGAAAGAATAGGAGTGTAAAATTTTAAGATGAAATCCACATTTATTTCTAAAATAGTAGTTCTTCACATTCTGAGATCATTTGCTTTTTTTTGTTTGTTTTAACAATTTTCTGATTTATTGATTGTTGTCCAAAGAGAGATCCAAATGATGAAAAAGGAAGCAATCCTCCTAAATATAAAATCAAAGTACAAAGAGAGATACAGGAAATCTATGACAGGGTAACAAAGCTAATTACTTTACTGCAGATACAAAGTAATGATAAATAGACAAAAACAAGGCACATGTTGGTTTAAATAGCATTTCTCTTCCCTGAGGGGGGAAAGAGAAAGAAAAATCCCTAAACTCATTCTCACTTTACAAATGAAAGAGAACAGCCTTTCTTTTCTTGTTCTTTTCTTTCCCATTAAAATCATCATTATCATATCCCCTACATAATTGCTTACCTCATTATAACGCTGCTAGTATAATAATGCTATTTTATGGAGGAACACTGTTGTGTTATGATATAGGCAATTCTTTAGTGTTAAAGGAAGAAGGACATTAAAGAGAAATAAACAAGAATAATTTTAGGGTGGAATTTACCTGTGGTCTCAGTGCTGTTTATAAACAGGGAAGCTGCAAATATAAAAGATATCAAAGTCTCATATGTGGGAAGGCAGTGTGGGCGCAGTAGAGGGATATACAAAGTGAACTAATTGGAGTTCACAACAACAGGTCATATTGTTCCTGCAAGGCACAAGGGCTTAGTTACCTGTTCCCACATGATACTTGCTGGCATCTTATCTACTTGCTTCCATATGGCTCCTTCATTTACAGAGTACTTCAGTCCACAGAGACGTATTGCTGCTCAGTTAGGGCTTTGCAGCAACTTTTCCAGCAGGAGATGTATTTCACCTATCCAACCTTTCACATGGAGCCAAGAGATTAAAACTTTCCATAGACACAGAGAATCTCACCTGTAGTTGTCATCTGTGTCAGTACTTCCATTCATTCTGTGCTTTAAACTTTAGCCAAACACTTTTCTCTGATGTAGGAAAAAACTATTTTCAGCTCACCTCTGAAGGTGATGAATTTCCTCCTTGACTTGAGTAAAGTTCAGTATATTACTATATTTTGTGAAATGCTTTCCTATCAGAATGTTTCTCAGACACTGATTTTTCCCACCAAAGGCAACTGCATTAATTATTTTATGCACTATTTTACTGCAGGCACATAAAGGGAGAGAGAAACATTACCTTTTAGCACCTGCATTTTAAGATTAATAAAGGGCAGTAGAAGTAGTATGATAAGAGCATGTCTAAATTTGGTTTATAATGCATATTATCAGAATTAAATATGTAAAAATGAACAATTTAAAAGAATTAGTTAAACAAGAGTGAGGCATGACAAAAAAAAAAAAAAAAAAAAGAAGAAAAAGAGAGAGACAGAAAGAGAGAGAGAGAGAGAGAGAGAACATTCCTAGATCATTAGTATCATGATGTATAGTTTTTGCTCCCACTGAGGAAGGGTGTATATTAATCTCCTGGCTTCCAGAAAAGCTAGCATGACACTTTTGAATCAGAAGAAAAAGAGCTGTTGAGACCCTAAGGAGAGAAACCTGGCAACAGCCAAATACAGGACTGGATGCCCAGGGAAGGTCTGGCTTCAGCTTTTCCATGGGACTTAACAATAGCCTCTAAGTAGTGGGCTGAACATAATTTGGCTTGCACTTTGAATAAGTAAAAATTAATAATAATAATAATGGTAGCATTATGCTTCCTGAAAGTAGGTGGCAGGGAAGGGTGAATGGTTATGATGTTAAAAAAACATACTGTCCAATTTAGTTCATCTTCATTGTTAAGAAAAGAAGCAAGAATGGGTGAACACTGACAGAGGAAGGAGTACAAGTCTGTGCAGCTGGAGTGTTACAGAGAGAGACTGGGAAGGAACAGTTCTGGCTACAAATAAAATGAAAAAGCTGTGAGCCTTTTCTGCTCACACCTGCCAGCATTCAATGTTGTCAGCATTCCTATGTTAATGTCGAGACATTTCTACTTTTTGTCATTAGGAGAGTAAAATACAGTGCTGCGTTAAGTAGTCTGCACATTTCCTTCTGTGAGCAGCTGCAGAGACAGTAGGATGTTAGGAAGTCTTGGCACAGTCATGCTGCCTCTGTCTAAAACCATGTATTAGCCTTAATAGAATAATACCATTTGTATGGTGTGTGAGTAGATTGTTTCACAGTGGTAAGTCAAGCATCTTCTAATGATTGAAATACTTTGTGAAATTTTCATGTGCAAGTAGGTACTCCCTTGTTATACAGTTGAATAGCAGCAAACAGAAGATGCTGAAGATAGCTCTGCAGTAGTCTCATAGGAGGATGTGGTTGAGTTGAAGAAAACCTATTATCTATTACATACATAATACTTTTATCTGCCTTTGCAATTCTGTGTTCTGATGAGAATTAGAACTGTGACACTAACAGCTCTGAATAAAGCTGTTCAACAGTTAATAAGAGAAATATTTAAATAAAGTGAAGTATGCCCGTATTCTTCAAAATCCAGAACAGCTGGAAAGTAAGCCATGTCTCATGAAACACCCAGTCAGGTGCTGCATCCTAATCAAAGCTTATAGAACAATACTTATTTAACTGTCACCAATTCTAGTTATTCTTAATTACAGCTATTCAAATTTCTTTTAAGTATTCTTTTATTTTTAATAGCAAGTATCTAATAAGTTCCTATTTCTATCTTTCAGAGATTCAAAGGGTTATTGCATAATGGATTGCTGATTCATCCAAAAATGAATTAAAAGCATAATGCATAATCCCAGACTTCAAATAAGTCTGATGACCTAATTCTTTATCAAAAGCTACATTATGAATCAGGAGTTGGTATTTAATTACAAAACTTTCTCCACAATTAGATTTGTAGATTCAAATACAAACATGAACTACAAACACATCTTCCCATACTTTTGTTACCCGAGCTTGTTTTATCTTCTGTAACACAACGCTGTTAATGCCTTTCCCACAGCTGTACAATTTATAGATAGCAGTATGAAATATTCATATAAAAAACTATATTCAAAATATATTCATATTCAAAGCAAACTTTTAAGTGCCTGTGTCACTTAGTAACTTCACGTCACTGGAAGAGCAGTGTAAGAGTATAAGACCACATAGCATTTCTGTTTTTCTATTCACTTTGCTACTTTTCTCTTTACACTCAGATTCTTTAACATACATTGCAAGTGCACAGCTATAAACTCCGGATTTTATTAACACCTCTTCACACAGAAATATGGCTAGCAACTTATGTCATGAGCCTGGAAATTTATATCTTATCACAAATATTGTTGGTATTGTAGCCCTACTTTTTTCTACAGGATTTTTTTTTTCCTACCGCATCTTCTATGTCACACATACACTGTCTGAATCCAGATACCATAAGTTATATTATTCAGAAATATGTCTGAATTCATTAGCTTTCCTAATGTAGTTTGGCATAGACAAATAAGACAGCCTTCCAAAGGTGCAATACACGGGATGAATCATTTATCCGCAAAGAAAATGAGATGAGAATAGAGGTCATCAAAAAGTATTCAGCAAATATTCATTACTTTGTGCTATGTTTTTCATGTCCAGTATACTGTGTGGTTAGATTTGTTATAAATTTACTCATTTCATATATGTTTATATATATACACACATATTAGATATATAAAAATATATAATGTACTTATAATACACACACATATATAATATGTATCTTCGTAATGGTCATTTTATAACTGGTTGTGAAATATTTAAATATTTCTCTGGTGTTTTTTATGTGTATATATATTGTATGATAACTATACTTAGAAGTAAACTTTATTATAACAGATGATATAGAGCCTAGTACAGGCTCCATAATATACTTGGAACTGTAACTGCCCTCTTGCATTTCACAGAATATATGGACCCTACCTGTTGGAAAACAAAGAAACTGAACTCTGCTATCTGAAATTATTCTTGCCCAACATACTGAGTTCCCTCAGATACCGGAACAGATCCTTAAGAAAGTACCTTGTCTCTGTATCTGCCTTCTGAGTTCCAAAGTCAAGCCAGGAAATTCTGTTCTGCCCTTCCTTCAGCACTTGTTCCCTCTTTATCCCACCTGTGATTCCTGAATATAATTACGAATTACATAAATATGCTCAAGCTAGCATAGATGGGCTACTTCAGCCAACTACCTGTGTAACAGCACATATTGAACTCCACAGTTATTAGGAACTACACTGATTAAGGTTTATCTTTACAGGCTGCATGCTGTATTGTAGGCACACCATGTTAATCATACACATTCACTTAGTATAGCCTTATCATTTTACAGGGAAATAACTACTTCAAGTAACTAGAACAGTTTACATATCAAAGTCTATGATATTTTTTTCCTTTCGTATTCTGGGGGTGGAGAGGTGGGAGAGGAAAAACTGATTTTAATACAAAAAAAAAATAATAAAAAAGCTATCTGATCCCAGAGAAGATTATTTTATCTCCATCCTGTACAGGTTTTTCCCAGATATTTGGAGATGTTCCCAGTGAGGGCCAATAAGATTCCACTTAATAGATGTGGGTAGTTAAGTGTAGATCTGTTTCTTAAATAGCTTGTAATGTATTTTTATAACTAATGTTAAATAACTAAAGAGAAGGAGGTGGAGAACACCTTCCATTTTCCAAGAAATTGTTATTTTAATCAGTTTGAAAAGCTCAGATGAAATTTATAAAAGATTATATCTTAATATCTGATCTTCATCTACATTTTTCTAGTGTGATTTTAATGTTTTACATTCACCAATGTTCACCTAAGAACTCAGAGAAGACTGATGGGAAGAAAGCTTGAGGTCCTTCAACATGTTTGCCCCCAAACACCACTCACTATTCGCTCAAAAAAAAAAAAACGGGGTCTTTTTTTTTTGTTGTTGGCACCAAGGTCAAGAATAAAAAAAAAAAAAAAAAAAAAAAAGAAAGAAAGAAAAAGAAAAAAAACAACCCTTTCTTAAAGGAACTCAGAATATTTCAGTACACAAACTGTACTAGTTGTATTCTAATTAATCCCTTTTGTAGTTCAGTTAAGAACTGGCTAATTTAGACTGCAGAAAGCATGGAAGATTCAAGCTTCAAGAAAAATTTCTTTCACTGAACTAAATGGTGCAAAAAGACCATACTGTTTATTTCAAATGAATGATGCTGGAATTATGCTTCATAGAATATGTTGCTTTCTTTGGAGGAAAAATACAAAACAGTATTGTTTTTCTTTATTTTGACTAAGGCCTTTGAGACAAATTCCAGGTTTGTAGAGTTAACTGCATATCTTACCATCCACTTCGATGTATCCTCTTTTCATCTGTAATCCCACTGTTTTTTCAAATAATTATTTGTCTTCGGGTTCCATGTCTGAAATAAGAGAGAAATGTCTGGAAAGCGAGATTAAAGTTTAGGGTTTTCTAATGGGGTGTGTGTGTGTGTGTGTGAAAGGCTGCTACCAATGAAAAAAGCATATCATTGTCATTGCTTCACTCAGTTCACGCAGCTAGGTAAAAGAGGTGCTTTTGCTGCTAGTTATTGACTTGCTGTGTAATATATCTTAACATTTCAAACAATAAGTAATTTTCAATTAATCCACGTGCAAAAGGATTTAAAATGAACGAAAGGATACGTTTTTTTTTTTTTTTTCCTAAGTTATATAAACTGATGTAAAGTTCAGATGCATTTTTAATGCCTGAAATTAAACCATAATTCACTGTAAACTTCCATTCAAAGGTTTACTAGAAAGACAAAATGCATGGGTTTTGTTCCTTTCATCTCAGATACAGAATCAAATTAGGTTTTGGCTTAACATACTAAAGTATGACCTGATTGTCAAGGTTACATATCTGTGTTAGCCCTATCACTAACTGAACTATTAAGAGTAGTTCTGCTAATATACATGTGGACTTTACTACTACTTATACTATTTCAGCAATAATAATAATAAAAAAAAGTGAATACAGTCTTACATTACACCTAATTATTGCCTCTTTCATACTGACAGCCTGTTATTGATAGTAATAATACTATGCCATATAAATCTTTATGATTGCTTTCACTGTACTTATATTGTTCTTCCAGAAAATTTGAAAGGCTTTAGAGTAAGCAGACTGAACACAATAAAGGTATGAAATTAGTTTAAGCATAATGCATAATATGTAGCATATAGCAGTTTGGGGCTCCTTATTCCGCACTAAGTAGAACATCTTAAAACAAACGAATATGAAATATATATATATATATATAAACAGATATATATACCAATTAGTTTAATTGGGCTTCTGGTATTTGCATTACAATATTCACCTTTTTTATAATATATATGTCTTCAAAAGGGCAAAATTTGATGAGTAGTAATTAAGACAACATAAATGTAGTTCTCATCTATATCTTTTATTTCATTACTATCAGAATATCTGGCAGTAAGAGAAATATCAAAACAAATTATTCTTCAGATAAGTAGCTTATGTAATAGTGAATCATTAACTGTATTTCTTTTTAAAGCTTCTTACTCTTAAACCCATCTTTGAAGTACAGTCTGAAAAATGTTCTCAGCATTCCACTTTTTTATGAGAACATTTGATTGCCAGGTAGAATTCGCATAGCACAAAATATAGACCAGGGAGCAGGAAACAGGTATCTTGTCATTTAAACTCCATTCCTTCCTCTTTATGGAGGAAGATTCCAGTAACTGCATGGCGTACTCTCAAAGGCTCATAAAATTCATAATTCTCATCAGGGTGAAAATGCTAATGTAATGTAAAGGTTGAGATTGCTTAATTAAGACGGAAAAGAAAATAGCTTTATAAGACTGAGAAAGAGAGAGATGGGTCTTTTTCTGGTCCCCAATCTAAGAAGCAACTTGACATCAAAACAACTTGGATGGAAAGAGGCACAGTTCCCTCTGCCTGGCTTTCAGGCTAGAACAATCTTTTTCTTCCCTTCCTTGCCTTTCTTCTCCTCTATACTGAAGGTACTGTTGAAACTATGCATTTCAGCTCAAGGCTATGTCATTGATCAGACTAAGCCTGTGCAAAAACAATTTGCTCTGAGTGAGGTATGAGTGTGTTTATCATATTGGTCACGAGGTAACACAAAGTTTTTATTAACTTTAAGCTTCCATGATAGCTCGGTCCCATCTGGATTGGCACTGTTTTAACCAGAGCGAAGCTATGGTTAAAACATAGCTATCCCATTGAGAGAAATAAATTTTAAATGGCAAAATTTTACTAGTATACTACACTGTGTGACCATAGGACTTGTTTATTTTTATCCCCTCTAGAGAATATAGAGAATAGAGAATTTATTGTGCTGTTGAACAATGGCCTACAAGCTGGTCATTTCCAGTCCCAGTCCCAGCTCTGACTCAGGAAACACTTATTTCCAATGAATCATTCATTGATCATAATTTTATCTCAGAAATCCTTAATTAAATCTAGCTTTAAGATGTGGTTTACGTCTGTCTTGTGGCTGGGGATCACTTCTCTGCAAAACAGCTGTTGTCATTCCAGTAGTTGCAACCACAGTCTACTTCTACCCTGGACAGCACTGGTGGTTATTGCACTTTTGCTGACCAATGGGAGGGGAGAAGACACATTATTATCATTCTTTTAGTGCCTAAATATAGACTTTATGTAAGGTTCTTAATGATAATTTTCTCTTATTGAGCCATTGTCTATAAAGTCAAGGCATATAACTGAGCTAAACAAGAACTGTGTATGTTTGAAAAAAATATATCAGAATGACATTATTAAATAACATCTGGGAAAACTTTTGATTTGAAATTGCAGATGATCCCTATAATATTTGCATGGCTCTTACTACAAATAAGTCTATGAATAGGGTTTGTTCGCTCTTGGAAAGAAGACTGGTTCCCCAAACCAGTCATAACTGAAAGAGCTTATGTTTTCAGTGTGCTCTAAACCTGAGCATTGCACAGATGTCCCCTCTATTAAATATATCTGTATATGTTTGAACAGTGGTTATTAAGCCTTGTTCATTGGACTGTACTATACATCTATACATGTCTTAGTTGCAAATCATAGCTACAATCTGTATAATGGAGAGAAAGTTATTTAAACATTTAAATTCACAGGAGTTAAAAAACTGAGTTCAGAAGAAAATAGGAGCCCTGTTTTTCAAAGTGACAGCATGACACCATTTCCCAAGGATGTTAGTACTAAAGCATACTCATTAGCTCTGAACAAACAGCAGATGGCCCTTGGAGTGTGGGATGCATATTTGGAAACAAATTGTGAGCAGGGGTACAGAAAATCAACAGTATTTATCCAAATAAAAAAAGGTAGAGGGCCAAAAAAAACCAAAAAACAGCTGGCATAAATTGGCATATCAAGAATGAAGTCAATTCATGAAGACACTCCCATTTATATTAATGAAGTCCTGGTCACCAGAGATATATAGGGTAAGGAAAGATTGCAATTAGAAGGGGGCTCAGGAGGAAAAACAAGTATAGCCATAAATTGAACAAAAATCCCTAAGCACACAAGTTTCAAACTATATTGTCAGTAGTTTCCAATCAAAACCATTTTGAATTCATCAGAAATGCCTTTTTTTTCCATTGGAAAACCTTAAATATTTTTGTTTTGTCCCCCCCATTTAAATGTTTTTGAGTCATACAAGAAATTCAAAATTTAAAAAAAAAATTAAAAAATTCAAAATTCCAGGACTGTCACTTCAAAAAAGTCACAGACAAGAAACAATTAAAATTGCAGGTAATTTAATTTCTTATGGAATGTTTAGATCCAATAGCTGAAAAGCATTCTAACCAACTTTAAGAATAACTTTAAAATAAACTTGTCTTTCACATTTATATAGGATATATAATGTGGGCTTTAATTCTAACTCATAAAATGATAAGGCATCATCAGCTATACAAAAAATAAAATATGGAATAAGAGTGGTCAGAAGATGTATTTTCAATATTTAGATGGATTTTGAAAAAAATCTTACATAAAAACTCTTCCAAGAACTTGAAACAATCCAGTGTTGATGATATCAGGTTTAATTATAGCTAATAATTATTTTTTTTTTTTTTTTTGAGAGGGAATTGATGGTTTTATGATTAGTTGAAGTTATTAAATGGTCCGTGATATTTCATATTCCAGCTCTCACTTCTACAATGCTTCATCATACCTTTCCAGCTTTACAGACAAAACGGGCTCTTTGCAAAGTAAGCAATGTGGTGATGGCACACACGGAGGACAATTTCTGAACTTCCAGTCAGAAATAATGGCCCTTAATCCTTCAGCAATGGAAGAAATAAGTAAAAAATCAGTAAGAACACACAGTTTTTATTGAAGGAACTCTGATATATATGAGGCAGGATCTCATAGTACCTTAATATCTTCTGCAATGTATTAAAGGTTTTAACCAGAGTTTACTCAGTTTCTTGCTATTTTTCCAAGTTTGTTCTTATTTTCAACTTGACAAAATATACTTTTTCCTTCTAAATTTTTATTATATTGAATTAATTGCTACACCTTGATAAGTATCCTTTTCTCCAAAGACTTTGGATTCTTATTAAATTTATTTTCTTAAGAGGAATTTCTAAGGCATAGGATATTTTTATAATCTATATAACTTGTGAGAAACTGAAAAATTTTAATCAAAATAGTCTGTGTTTTCTGCAGAGTACAATATATATAAAATTGATGAAAAATATATTTAAATCACATACTTTGTATGTCTCATTAGTTATGTTTATTGTTGAAGATTCGTAAGCTGCTACAGCATCACCAAAAGTATCCAAAGAAATAGCCGTCTGATATGTTTATATTCCCGAGGTCAGCTCTAGTAATCCATCCTTACCTCAGTGCACAGCAATATTTAGAGTTTGAAGAAAACATATTGCAGTATTAAAGATTTACAAGTACATTTGTAAGAATGTGGACAAATTATTAGCTATTCTGCACATTAAATATGAATAATATAAGATATCCACCCAATGCCAGAATCTCTTCTCTGTACTAAATTTCACCGAGTTAACTCTAACAAAATTAAGATCAAAGACTAGATTAATTTCATCTGGTTGCTAACTGCAACACAGGGAGAAAAGAGCCAGTTCTTCTAAGATGAAGGGACTAATAGTCTGAAAAGAAGTACCAGGACTTATTCACTGCACTTATTAATGACATGGAAAATGTTGATCAATGAGGTGACAAAAAGTGCAAATTCTATTAAATCATTTCAGTTTTCATTTTTATGAAGCACTTCAGGGTGAGTTACTTAGGCTGTGTGGTGACAGGAGAGAGGATAAAGACAAACATTAAGAAGAGCTTTTTAAACTATATGACAATAATTAACTGGAGATACCACCCCATTTTAGCTCTAGTAAATACTCCTGAGCTAGCTCTACCACTTCTCTACTGTGTTGGAAAGAATATATGTTTTAAGCCTTCTTTTCCACAGATTTGTATTACAAAGCAGCCACAGCATGCTTTTTGATGTGCTCTTCTTCTTAATTCCTACTAGACTGACAGGAACTGAGTCCTACCTACAGATAAGTGGTTCAACCTTTGTTACTTACATATTTTGACCTTGGTTTTCCTCTTTACTATGCAGGATTCTGAACAATACAAATTCTACTTGAGACAGATTTGCCTGTGAATGATTGCAGCTGTTTGATCAATGTCATTGTGTACCATCCCTGTCTGGTAGACGCATCATAGGCCCTTCACCTGGAATTTGGAAGAAACCTGAAGCAGCTAAAAGGCCAAATAATTTTGATATTATTAAAGATATGGTTATTCTGTTCTAGTCATCTGAAATACATGTAGACCAGTAGGTCTGTAAATTCCAGTGGAATTTCTGGTTCCTGCCATGTATTGAATTGCCTTTGAAACACATCTGTGTAAGGAATTATTGCAAGACAATGTTCAAGTCTACTGTTGACCGCAAGTTTCTCTCATGGTTACCTAATGCAGAAAAGCTTTGCTTCCAAGAAGTAACTTTCTCATTTCTCATAACACTGTATAAAACATTTACCTTATGTTTTTTGTTCCTTTATGTAGGGATCTTGTATAAAGATAGGTATTTTTTCCCCTCCTATTTTTTTATCCTCTGGAACGATGTTTTTAAGATTAATCCAAAGAAATTTGACTACTGATCGAAATAAGACAGATTTTTGGAATGGAAACATGCTATTTCAAAAGGATACAGCAGCTCTGTTTGATCAGACTGCTTGACCAGTCAGACAGACCATACAGACAACACAACAGATACATATAATTAGCTGGTCTGATGTGGAATCTAAACAAGGAATCTAAATTCTATATTCATATGGATATAACCTACCTTGTTGCATCAATACAGAGCAATGAAGATTAAAACTGAAAATGGTTTTCTGGAAGGATATATGAAACCCATGCACAATAAGCAAAAATATGCAATTCATCTCTTTTGTATACCAGTAAATTCTTTGTTTGGTAAGATTATTTCTGAGGCATCCAGAGATTGTGCTGCGTCGCAAAGTTAAAGAATCAATTATAGTATTTTAAGTCTGGTCCCAGTGGTGACTCTAAAACACTTAAACTGGATTTTTTATTTTCACTTTCTGATATGGAGAGATTTCCTAGTATCATAACAACATCTTTTACACACATTTGCATACACTATTTTGAACTTTCTTTAAAGAAATAAATGATAATATCTCATACATATTTTTCAAATACATACATATTTCTCAAATGCATTCTTGGGTTGCATAAAAGATGCATTTAAATGCTAAAAATAATGAGCTTTATTTTTTTTTTTTTTTTATATACTACCCTTCCTGGAAAATAAAACAGTCACATTTAAGCCACATGACAGAAGGACAAGTTATCCTGAGTATATTAAAAAGAAAAAAAAAGTGTGTAGTGAAACAATTTATAGTAAAAACAGTGTGTGGATTTCATTGTAAATTAGGCTTTTGTAAAAAACAATATTGTTTCTGAAGATCAAAGAAAGGTGGTTTCTGTGCTGCCTTGTGTAATGTCTTCCTATTTTAGGTGTGATCATTCCTAGTTATGTCTTGCTACATCCCTGCTATTAGATGTCAAACTAACGTCAAATCATTTATACTACTCAGTGGAGAAGAAATGCTTTCGAAGAGTGGTAAAGAGCATATAAAGATAGCTACCTACATTTTATCAAAACCTAGAGAAGCCAAACTCTATGTATTGACTAATGGAATATTATTTTGCCTAGACAAAATTTTGTAGGAATTTGCCACAAAGACCTAATGCCCAAGAAATGGTGTTAGGACCACTTTGCTGGCTTGATTCTTAATAATGAATTAAGATGCATTAGAGATTCATTGAGATTAAGAACATTGCAGAGTGCTGGTCGTATTGTTGCTTAAGGCAACCTTAAAATTTATTATTGCATGCATAGGAGCAACCACAAGATTTAGTATCAGATTTTCCAGCCAAGTATGTAGATTAGATAACGTTCTGGGCAGTATCTGGGGAAAGAGGAAAATGTTTCCATTTAAAATAGGAACAGATTGATACTTTAGAGGGTAGTTCCTTTAATTTGTGTAAAAAACTCTGCAGCCAAGCTAATATATATATATCTTTTTTTTTTTTTTTTAATTATAGGGTAGAGTACTACCATTACTCACTGCAAAATCTGAATCTTTCTTGCGTAGAATAGGTTAGTCATAATTCTTCCATATTTCAGATAGTGTTTGAATCACTTACCTTTTTAGTGTCCAAAAAGTAAGAGCTGGAATACAGTCTCAGGGAACAGCTGCTCAGTTCACATATTTTAAATAAGGACTGAAGGAATTTATTGATTTACAAATCACACTAATTAACTCACAATCAGTGAGCTATAAATTCAGGATTAATATGAGCCACAAAGCATATTGAAACCACAGCACTAGACACTTACAAATTGTAAACAAACATTTATAAACACCCTTCTTAAATATTTTTTAAAAATTCAATTACACACACATAGATGTAGCTTACAAGCGTCCTCCCATTTCTCATGGAAACACAGGTATCTGCATTTCCACACAGCTCTGGTTAGAAACAGTTGCTTCGACTTTGCAAGCATATACATTTCTCCTCTTAACCCACTAATTCATGAGAAAGCACCATTTGAACTCACACACACATTCACCTGATGTGTGGGTCCCAGGTGTTACCCACCAAGTCATCAGTCCCAACCACATGTGGGCTTCTTGCAGTGTCCATCAGAGTGGTTGCTTTGACCCGGGCAGAGTTTGGAAAGTGACTTCAGGCAGCATCAAAACAGATTTTCACTGCTGCTGCCTCCAATCCAATGTGGTCTCTCCACACCATTATGAATTTTCATGCTTGTTTTATACTTGTGTTCAAGCAAACTCCTCCTTTGTTTCAAAACTCTCCCTGTAGTTTCCCACTTACTGTTCAATCTCACTGGTTGTCAACATCCCCCAGAAACCTTTTGGGGCAAAGGCCCTCTCTGACAGTTTTGGGTCTGTTCACACTTTTGTTCCTTCCTTAAGAGTTCATGCTGTCAAAAGTGGGCTTGCCGGCACTCCCAGAGAGTCCATTCACTATTATATGTTTGCTTGCATCAGGATAATTTTATTTTTTTTAAAGAAGAAAAAAAAAAAAAAGAAACATGACTAGAAGCAGAAAAAGATAAGCAGAATTTGAGCTGTGCTAAAAATGGCCCAGAAATATACTAATAACATTATTTTATTTCTGAAAAGAACTATTTTTTATTATATATTATTATTATTATACTCTTGGGTCTCATGTGAATGTATCCATATTTATGTATACGTATACATGCATACACACACTCTATACACTCTATTTCTTCATTTGTGTTGCTTATCTCCACATAAAAAACCAAACAATATGTTTCAAATCAAAGATGTATAGTCAGTGTGAATGATGTTCTGACTGCTGACATGCTACCATTTCAGTACTGTTATTACTGTATCTCTACATTCATTTTTTTTTTCTGAATACCTGACTTTACCTTCTCTGAAGGAGTAAGTCATGTTTATCATAAGTTTCACAAATAACTGTAGAATTGCCTTGTGCTGAGTCCCACCAACTAGTTGTAATTCTGTAAATAAATCCTGGGGTATATGAGATCGTAGCTCATATTGTCTATGAGACATGTATGGAAAAAATGGCATTTTCATTCTTTATTGATAATACCATACTTTGTTGAGAGTTATGAAAAAGGCAGAACTATAAATTAGCTTTAATCAGCCAAGAGGAACAGCAGGTGACAGGATGCACATTAAGGTGTCACTTACTGCAAATACTATCTTTCAATTTGAAATAAATGGAAATAAAAGGAACTTTTGCTATGGAATGAAATATACATTATTGCAATTCTGGCAGAAGAGTTTGGTTTATTTGCTGGTGAATAGAAATGGCAATTATTTACATATGTCCTTAGATTCTTTAAAGATCTCTCATTTAATACATATGTATGATCATTTATATTCCATTTCATTTTCCAGAAATTTTCCACAAAAATTCTCAGATTTTACAGGCATTGTGTTATTTGTCCATATAAGAAGACTAAGATAAAAGCCTTTCTGTAAATGCTTGCTGATCACTGCTCACAAGCTGTTCATCTTCCCTCATTCCTCTATTCCTCTGCCTGAATTAGACTGATTTGCACTTCATCAATTATCTTTTTTTTTTTAATTTATTTCTCTACATTTTTCATTTTATTTTCTATAAGTGATGGAATTCAAACTCGTTAATGTTTAAATTGGACTTGAAAGACCCTTGATTATAATTTAAATTCGTGCATGTTTAAACTGGACATGTAAGAGCCTCGATTTTGCTACCTATATGGACAACATTCACACTTCATCTCTTTTGATGAACATCTCTTTTTTATTAGACAGTATCTTAAGTAAGATACTAACTTTATGTTTTGAAAGTATCTAAGTATCTATTTGAAAGTATCATCATTGTAAAAGGTCTATATGAAAAAGTATCTGCCATATCAGATATCTTAGCCATGGATACTGAAATCAAATTGTACTACAATGTGGCTGTCTTGAACAGCATTTCTAAAGGGATGTAGGTATTTATAAAAGGTATGTAATCTGTAAAATCTTTTCCCATATAAAAGAAATATTTACACCTTTCTCAGACTTCCTATCTATAACTATTGATCCGGGAAACATACTGCTGCTATTAAGTAATATCTAATTCCTTTTATAGCCTCATATTTTTGTCCAGCTTAAATAACGAACTGAGATTTACCATTACCATAATGAACAAAATCTTGATTTATTCCACAGCACCTATTCTGACATAAATTTTCATTGGCAGACTGGATTTTCAGCATGGAAATATAATAATGAAAATGTGTACAAAGAATGTAAACCTCACTAAATGAAAAGTTAGGACAGTACCAAAAATATCAAGGATAGGTGAAGGAAGGAGATCAGACTCATAAAAATACCTCTAAACTAAGTCAGAGTAAGCTACTCACTTTCTCATAAAGACTTGTTTAAAAAGGCCAGTGACTCATTATACTTCATAAATATTGCTTTGTCCTGCGAAAATCTACTGAAGTCAAAGCTGTTTCTCAAAAAGATCTGTAAGACTTAATTAGATCTCTAAGATTAAATATAATCAAACCTCATTATTGGAAAGCACTTGGCATCATGATATAGGTTCCTGTGTCATGTGCACAATACAGTGCCCAAGGTAGCTCAAACCAATTCCGTTATTGTAACACTGGTTCTGTTCACCTAAACTGAATAGGTCGGTAATGTAACCAAACAACTTGTGATATATTGAGTTAGCTTGGGCATCTAACACTCCTGAACAGTGTTGTTCAAAGATAATCTCAATTTTTACTTCTGTTACACTGCAAGTATCAAGTCCATTTGAGTACAAGGGTTATGTTACTGGAGTTAGTTTATAATGAAATCATTAACATTTCTAAATTTTACATGCTCCTCAGAAGGAAGAAAGAATGTATACATATATGTATATCATATATATATATGATATAACAAATCATTTCAATAATAGAATGAATGAATGTGCTTTTTCCAAGCTTAATCTGAGCCCCCTTAAACTAGCTGAAAGACTAGGTGAAAATAGTTCACAAGCTTTTTAAAATAGCTTTAACATGTCATTATGTGACAAAGTAGAACTAGAACCTTAATAAATTACATTGAAGCTCAGATGTCTGTTGGCTTATCTGCGTTATCTGTAGGTATCAGTCAGATAGACTTTCAATTTTTAGATGCATTGCTGCCCATTGGAACACCTAAATTTATGTACATACTTTGTAGCCTTTTTATGAGTAGACCTAAATGCTTCCGGAAGAGAATAACAGATATTAATGCCATTCAGGAAGTAAGCGACTTCCTCCATTTTGCTTTTCCATCCTGAAAGGAAAAGACACGTGAAGTTCAAATTAAAAAGAGTTTACCTGTTTTTCTTTTTCTATTCAGCCTGCAAACAGAAAAAAAAAATCAGTCATTAATACAATTTTATTATATGTGTCTGGTCACCTGAAAAGAAATAGTCCATTTAAACTAGTCCAGTCAAACTTACCTGTAAAAGAAATTAAACTCCACATTCAACAAAGCATAAAAATTCCCAGGAGGGGCATAAAAAACTTTTTCTTTTTTCCAAACAAGAAAGATTTGTTTTTGTTAATACACAGAAAACATTGTAATAGAGAAGAAAATTTATGTAATTTTCCCTTCTACTTCAAGAATTTGTTTGATTGCATTGATAGCAAGAAAACTTTGTAGTTTTCTGTCAGTACAACAGTAATGTTGTACATGATAGAAAAATTACTTCAATTTTCATGACATCCTTAAATCCAGAAGTTGCAGAAGATTCTATTCCTCATTATATTCTCTTCGTTTTTCTCACAGAATTTACACTTATAGTAGAACAATGATATCTATGTCATATTTACTCCTATGTCTCCTATTTATTAACATAGCTCCATCATCTTTGAGTTGTTGCAATTGTGTTCAATATTGGAAAAAAATAATACTGTACAGTTTCATTTACATAGAAAGATGTAGCAACAATTTAATTGTTCACCACCCAGGGAATGCATACAATCTTTTGTTTTTCAGTCCTCTTTCCCAGCTCTAAGCTTTTTCATGGAAAAAAATTAAAATAATAATAATAAAAAAAATCAGCAAAATCCAGTGTTTATCTTGTTGAAATGTTTGCGTTCCAGGGAACTTGTGAAAAATAGAGACTGTATTAAAAAGGTTATTACTATTTTCAGTTTACTAAACTGAGTACGTAGGTAGAAGTACATTTTAAAGGAAAAAAGAAAAAAAAAAAAAAAAAAAAAGGCTCCAAAATGTTTACAGTGCAATAAACACTTCCATGATACTATGTAGGTCACATAGCATAAGTTACATGAACAAAATGTAAAATTGACATGAACAAAATGTAAAATTATTTAATAACCTTCTGTAGAATAACTCTATGTTAGCCAGCCTCAGATTTGTTCAGGAGAACTGAATCTGCTTTCCAGTGTTTCCAAAGACCAGCATTCACTTTCAATGTGAAAATTAAATTTCTTTTTAGTGATCCTCTGAAATACATTTTCAATAACAATAAAATCCATTTCTTACCTCTCCTCTAATCAATACGTCCCAAAAGTAGATGAATTTTCCACAGGTCTCTCTGACTAGGTATTTATGTTCATTCATAAATATCTGAATGATAATCTGCTTCTCCAGAAATTAGTATATGTGTCTGATTTCTTATGCAGAAGAAACTATTAAAGTACCTTTCATAAGTAATTTTAAAGTAAATTATCTTCTACTTTGAGCTGTTTTGCACTCAGTGTTGAATAATATTTAACTTTTAATTTTGTCTATTAAATTCTTTAGAAAGAACTGGAACTCATGGGAGAGGCAGAAGTACCATCCTGTTTGGATAATCAAGTATTATTTTAGATGCTGTTTATCTAGATACTAAGTATAATGAAAAATGGAAAATAGGGAACTTGTTGCAGGGCCAGCACATGGTTCTCATATTAAAAGTACGGTTAATTTACAAAAATTATTTATGAAAATGCCTTCAACATTGCTATCTTTAGAACTGTCAGAATGTTGTAAAACAAAAGGAACTGTGGAAATACACAATCACAGAATTTTCTAGGTTGGAAGAGACCTCAAGATCATCGAGTCCAACCTCTGACCTAACACTAACAAGTCCTCCACTAAACCATTTCGCTAAGTTCAACATCTAATTGTATTTGACAAAGAATGGAAAAGTAGATAAGCTTAATTTTTAAATTTCAGTTCAAAAATGTGTTTAAAAATATTTAAATATGTTGCATACTGAGAGCTTGAACATTAACACACACACCATTGTTCTTTTTTTCAAATAGACTTGGATTTTTTTCATAGGGTTTTTCATTTTCATAGGGCTGTCCTCCTTCTCAAATGTAGACCTAAGACTACATTTAGTTTAACTCACTTTAAAAAGAGGAGTCTTTATGAGCACAATAATCACAGTAAATCTTACTCTAAGATACAGAAGAAATGAAGAAAGAAGAAAAAATGAGAAAAAAAATTTTGAACTTTGAAACTTTAAATAATAAAATATATACCTACTTGTTATTGGGGTTATTTTCAATTAATTTTTACTTTGCAGAAATGCTTTGGGAACAAGGAAATGTGTGATACTGTTAATCTCTATTTATAGATCCAAAATTCAGTTTCATTGGGACACACCAAAATGGCTACTAAACCCTTTTAATCTATATATTAAATCTATATCTTCCTTTCCTAAATCACTGTAATGTAAATTCATATATTCAGTATGAAAGTGAGAGAGACCATTTTTCATACAGATGTCATATCTCTTTTGCAATACACTGCTATAATACCTGACACAAAGCTTTATAGAAATAGCTAGGCAAGCACACATGCCAGAAGCTGCATAACTGTTTTAGTGCAATACCCCACTTAATATAACCAGATTACTTCCACTACTGTGTCTAAAAGTAGTGCCAATGTGTTATATAAATATATCCAAGTTTAACATGCACAGGGAATCCAGTTAATCTAAAATAAATGTCATATTTCTAATCAAATAGAATAGTTCAAGGATTTTATACATAGCCTGTATAGTCCTTGATATCCTTCAAGACTGAAAATTGTTTCTAATAGTATCATCTCAGAATTTTTCCCTTATTCAGTGTGAATTAGCCTGCATAGGGGACAATTCAAAGGTAGTCCAGGGACATCCACAGAAACCACTTTAGCATAAGCTAAAGTAATTGTACACAATTTTGCAAGACATAATTCCCTTTGAATTCTCACTTTCAGGAATTCATTACTTTTAGCCTGCACAAAGCAGGCATATATATTCATATTAAAGATGGTTTAGCTGTGCACATACATAGCACACATACAGAATGCCTATGCTTAATCGATGTGCATCACACTTTGCATAGAACAAAAGCAAAGTCCAACAGCATATTCTGGATATATTGCAAACATAGGATAAGTACCCAAATCTGATGGACTTTTGCCCAAAATAAAGCAAACATACTAATTGTTTTGTAATTTAAGTATTGTAAAAAGGGAACAAAGGACAATGTTTTTAATCTCCAGGAAAATAAATAAATAAATTGTAAATATTTATTATTGAATGGGAAATACAAACATTTTGAGTGGAAATTTTAGGGGTTTTTATTAATGATAAAAGAAAATATATATATATATCCTATTAAAAGACAGTGATTTTCTTATTGTTCCCAGATACAGTAAGTAATACTGAAAATTCACATCTTCCAGATTTCACCAGTGGCAACTGCAATGCTTGTTTTCCAATATAAACCAAACAACAGGAATAGGAAATTACAAGCTCTGTGTCTTTCTGTTTACCTTCAAAAAACAAATGATAATAAGAAGAATAAATCTTCATAGAACTAATATGAGCTTCTTCACAGAACTTCCTTTGGCACATAAAATCTTTCTTGGCTCAAAAACTTGTCCACTTTTTATGCAAAACCTAAGAGAGAAAAGAGAATATTTTCTTAATTTTGTTAATACATTTTAAAACTTAATTTTGTTGATTAAGGAAAAATCAGTTTAGAAAAAAGACATTCAGAGCAGAATAACCTGGTTAGGGGCACACTTGTATTCTTTGTCTCACCAAATAAACTTGTGGTGGTTTTACCGTGCTCGGCAGCTAACCCCCACAACCGCTCTCTCACTCGCCCTCTTTTTAGATGAGGAGGGGGAGAAGTAAAGCAAAGAACAACTCATGGGTTGACATAAAGATAATTTAATTAAAGGGAAATAATAATAATAATTAAATAAAGATTATTATGAACTAAACAATTTAACTAAAGGGAAATAAAAAGGGAAAGGGGAAAAGGGAGGGGGAAAGGGAAAATAAAAAGAAGGGAGGAAAACAAACAAATAAAATAAATGAAGGCTATGTGGAAGTGCAGAGGAAAGAAATTACTCTCTACTTCCCACAAATGAGCAATGATTAACCACGTCCTTGAAGCAGGGCCTCAACGCACGTAGCCGGTGTTCGGGAGGAGGACTGACGTTTTCACAACAAGAGCCCACCCCTCCCCTCTTCTTCCTGTTTCCACCTTTTATTGCTGAGTGTGACATCCCATGGTATGGAATATCCCTTTGGTTGGTTTAGGTCAGCTGCCCTAGTGATGTATCTCTTCTCACTTTTTGCCCACCCCCTAGGAGGGTTAGAGAGAGGCCCGATGCTGTGCCAGTACCGCTCAGCAGTAGACACAACACTGGTGTGATAACACTGCTGTTCCAGCTACAAGTGCAGAGTACGGCACTGTATGGGCTGCTGCAGGGAAAGTTAACATTCCAGCCAGACCCAGTACAAAACTTTAAAAATATATAATCTGTAGGTTACATTCTCCAAATAAAATCTATTTACAATTTCTAAACAGAAACTCTTTTCTTTACAGTTTCTAAAACAGTTTCTAAAATCACAGCACTTTTCTTTGTTTAATGAACCCAAAGGTATATCCTATAAATTACTTAATGAAAGATTTGTAAGTTCTAAGAAAGAGAAGTACTGTTTATTAAATATTTCTAATAAAATAAAAGGGATATCGTCATTGTAAATCATCTTAGATTTTTGTTTTTACTGAAGAAGTTATTTGTTAAGCTTCTTTCTTTATTTGTTTAGAGATATATGTTTGATGAAAATGCCAAAGATTTTATATCAACTGTTCAATGCCTCACTCAGAGTGATGGCTTCTGTGTGTCAATAACAAGTATTGCCCCTGAACTCCCAATCATCTCAGGCATCAGAATGCTGGCATCAGTAGCATATTTCTGGGCTGCCAGAGTAATCAAGTACTGCATACTCCCAAATAACAAATGACTTTTGTCAAGTGTGCCTCTTATTCAAAAACAAAACAACAACAACAACAAAAACAAAGTCCTTATTTCTTCCTTCTTTGTAGGACTTTGTTGGAAGTATGAGTAGTGCTTTGGGATTATCATAATTTGTGTAATTCTAAATGCAGGATAACATTCCCTTGCAATCATACCTGCAACCTCCATTTGTTTATAGCTTTGTATTTTTCAGGATATTTTAACTTCAGAATATGTGATGGCATTATTAGGTACAATGATAATATTTTGAAATCATCTCTCCTAACCTAGTCAGACTTTCACAGAATGCCTTGATCGGAGAGCAAAATTAAGTCACCTCTGTTACTCTCAGTTCTATGCTCAAGTCCTGATGCCACAAATCACCAGCATTACTCTCCCATAGCAATTCCTGTCTTTTTTTGAGAAATCCATAACAGGTTAGATAATGCTGTTATAAACAGTAAGTCTGACTTTAAACACAAAAGGAAAAAATCTGGGGTGACTAAACTAGAATATACAGTTTACAAAATCTATAGAAAAGAGAGAAGATTCATGAGGTAAGATGATGTGTTTAATTTTTCTCTGAAAATGCTTTTGTTTTATTTTGTGAGCCTATTCCTTATGTTTAATGAGATAGTAGTATCACAAATTTATGAATAACAAATTAAAACAAAAACGAAAACAACTATGGTAATCTGTGCAAACAGAATGAATCAATCAAAAGGGTTACATGATGAATTAATATCACTGTAACTACACATTTAATTCTGTAACAATATTACCACTGTGTATACATATCTGTTTTTTTTTTTTTTTTTTTTTTTTTTTTTTAAGTTATAGCCTTTAAAATCATGGTATGTCTTTTCATAATATAAATTCTTTCATTTAATGGATTGGTTGCTAATCTAATCTGTAAACACAGTGTAGGTGAATAGCTGTTGCAGCCAATGATTTTTACTTATCTTCTGTCTGTTTCAGTATCTGTGCCTATTTCATATAATTAAGAATAGTGATAATCTGATGCAAAGTGTTCGTTTTTCTGTTAGAAAACCCAAGGGAGAAAAAAGTTAATCAGGGAGAGGGAAGGTCAAAACAAAACAAAAGTCCTAGAAAACTCAGGAAAACTTCAACACCACCATCATATAAGAACTACCAGAAAATGTTTTAAAGCTAAAGAGAACAATTGTCATACCAGCAGATGTGAGTTATAGAAGAAGGGAATAATAGGTGACAGTGGAGCTATGAACAGGAAACTACTTGGCAAGGCTGAATGTCGTTGAAAGACCACCTACTCTTGGTGGCTTACATGTCAAGGAATTGTTGCAGACAGAGTGTTTTCAATTTTGACACAGCAGATATGCATGGGACTTACAAAGTAAAAAAAAATAAAAAAATAAAAATTTACACTAAACCACATCAAGAGTGGAACAGCTACTAGCAAGCCCCTGCCTGTTTCTGGCATATGTAAGTTATCTGCTATGGTTGTTAGACAGTGTCTGGTGGAAACCAATTATACCAAAGAAAAACCCACCAAATTCTTCTCTTCTTCCTTCACTAACCCAGTTAACCAACTGTACTTCCTTCATATCAGTATGAAGATGACAATAGTAAGACTAAAAATGTTATGAAAGGGAATTTTAAAGCAGAGTATAAAATCACAGGCTGAGATATTATTGTGGGTTGCTGAAGTTATGTGATATGAACACACTGAGAACACTTTCTTCCTGGCAATGTTAAACAGTATCCTATGAGGGAATTATGACCTGTATTTGTGTTTTTTGTTTGTTTGTTTGTTTGTTTGTTTTTGAGACAAGGAGGTTTTTCTGAACAACTTAGTAATGAAAATTTACAGTTATATTATGTGATCTATAATTTAGTTCTGACAAAGTCACAACCAAATTGACTTCAATATCCTTTAAGAGGCCATTGAGAACTGTGAGGTACTGTGTTCATAACCACTGTAGGTGAAATCCTGTGCTGTGAGGCAAGGTCTCACCAAGACCTTGTCTTCTTGTGCAGACTGCATCAGAGAGCAAGACAGAGCTTGTACATTTAGCAATTTTCCCTGCATGGGGGCAATATAGCATAGCTAAAAGGTACTATTTGCCATAGAAAATTCTTATTTATCATCTTTTATATGATCGTTTTCTGCAGTTACAGCTAAATACTGTATTTATCCTAGTGCCATCATTTTCTGCCATTATGTTTGTGAAGATCCTTGGTAACTTGACTGATGGCAGCAGGAAAGAATGCTTGGTGATTTTCTATGCCCCTTAACTGAAGTTCAGTGTTATATATACTGATCCTTATTAGCTTTTATCTGGCTAACTGAAGTTGGAGTTAGTCCAATTAACTTTCAAATTTTGGACCAATAAAAAAGGTAATATAGACAACAACCTCATATTTCAAAGCTCAAGAAATGATCTGATTGGTTCAGGCCATTGAATCCAGTGTCCTCTTCAGTGTACAATTGTCGTAGTTTAACCCGGCTGGCAGCTAAACACCACACAGCTGTTCACTCACCTTCCCCCCTCCCTCTCTGAGATGGGGAAGAGAAATGGGAAAGTGAAGCCCGTGAGTTGAGATAAAGACTGTTTATGAAGACGGGAAAATAATAACAATAATAAAAATAATCATTATAATAGTACTACTAATAATAATGTGTACAAACAAGTGATGCACAATGCAATTGCTCACTGCCTGCTGACTGATACCCAGCCTAACCCTTAGCTGTCCAGCCCCCCTCCCCTGGCTAGCCACCCCTATATATTGTTTAGCATGACGTCAGATGGTATGGAATACCCCTTTGGCTAGTTTGGGTCACCTGTCCTGGGTCTGTCCCCTCCCAGCTTCCCAGTACCCCCAGCCTGCCCGTTGGCAGGACAGAGCAAGAAGCTGAAACGTCCTTGGCTTGGTGTAAGCACTGCTCTGCAACAATTAAAACATCAGGGTGTTACCAGCACTCTTCTCATCCTAAGCCAAAACATAGCATTCTACCAGCTACTAGGAAGAAAATGAACTCTGTCCTAACTGAAACCAGGACAACAATACTCTTATTGTACCTTGTGCTTAACATCAAAGAAAAAGTATATCATATCATATCATATCATATCATATCATATCATATCATATATTAATGTTGAGATATGCCTACTTTGGTTAAGTTCCACATCATGCTATTAAGGTGGTCTATTTAGGACACCAAAATACTTTAACATTTTAGTTCATGTCAGTTCATCCAAGGTCCTGCCAGTGTCCTTGTTGAAGGGACAAAGAGGAAACAGAAACATGTTCTATTTTCCCTTACTTAAAAAAATAAAAAAATCATCCACTACATTCTCTGATGAACAAAAGATGCAGGAATAATCTGAGAACTTTAAATCATAAAAACAGCACAAAATAAAAATCAGTTCTCAAACTTATAATGTAAAAATGCTCTGCTTAAATAACAGCATTCTGAAATCCAAGAGCTCAATGCAGCTGTCTCCCCAAGAAAATAAATAATTAAACAAACAAATGAATAAATAAGTAAAAGCCTTACTGTTGATGGTAAAAAGACAGAATAAAACTATATGGTGAAACAGTATTTAAACTGATGATTTTCAATGAGTTCATCGGCCTTAGTGACTACTGAAATCATAAGTGGTATAGTACGTCTATTCCCAAAGAATGTTCTTCTCTTAAAAAAATCTTTTCTGTAATATTTCTAAAATTAAACTACTTCCTAGGTATGATCCACTGAAACGAAAGGAAATCAGCAGGCTTAATTTTCTGTTTTCTTGCTCATTATACTGTCTTGTTTTTGAACTGATGTATTTGAATTTATTTTAATAGAAATGCCGAATAGAAGTAAATTGAGGCTACTGTAATATAACATTTTGTGAACACTTTATTTTTCATTTACATCACTGCAATCAGAAATAAGAAATAAGAAATAAATTTGAAACTCAGACTTAAACCATCTTCAATTCACTTCTAAATTAAGCTACCTTAATGTCATAATCTGAGTTTCATCAGTTTTGTTCAGGGAAATTAACTTTCAAGGATAAACTGGTTTAGAAGGAATAAAAATAGTGCTATTTTTATTTTCAGTCTGATTACAGTGAAGTAGAGATGCCTGAATGACTGATAAATGTGTTGTTTCAATAGTTCTTTAGCAGTTCAGAGTGAGGTATCTCCATTTCAATAATTCTTTAGCAGCTCAGAGTGAGGCATCTCAGTTTCATGAACCATATAGCCATTTTAGTCTGGCAGTGTGTCCAAGTTAATGAGCCTGATGAAAAACAGCTTAGCTGAGGTATGGAATTTTACTAAATAAAAAGCTTCTAGACTGCAGATTATTTAACCCGAACTGGCTAGATGCTCAATCCAATTGATACTAAGTACAATTTCTCTTAGTTTAGGAGCAATTTAAAAAGAATTAGTGCATGAATCATTGTACCAGCCTGTTTTACAGCTACCATATCTCTCATTCTTTGTAAAAAGATATGGCTTATTTAATCCAAAATGTATGTAAAAGTGTATCGAGAAATTCAAAATTTAGTAAATCATTGCTGAAATTTCTCCAATACTCTATTGACTTTCATGTTAATTGTTCCTTGGGGGGAGGGGGGGGGAGGAGAGAAGCCTTAAATAACCACCAGATAGATTGTTGGTGGTGATAAATAACCACCAGGTAGATAGAATAGTCTACCACCAATGGCAGATTGTTTTATCTGCCATTTCTTTTCAGAAATACTGCACAATGGAACTGACAGTACCAGGCTTGTTTTAACTGGGATTCTGATCCATGGACAGTCAGTGGAGAGGTCAACCATGGCCAGTCAGGGCTGGTAGTGTCCTTACAGCCCTGAGAAAAGAATGAAAGAAGGACATGGTGAAAGAGCATCAGGAGTTTATACTGCACAGTCACTGGTAAAAACAATTTGTTTTAATCTTACCTAGATGAAGATCAATTTACAGTGTCTCTACAGGAACAGATAGAATCTCCCCAAACTAATAAAATGCTTTGCCCTATTTGTTATTTTAATCTAAATGAGGACCATACCACATTTTCATGACATGTATTCAAAGTAAAAAGATCAATTACAAGTATCTACCTTTTTATTAAGTGTGTTGCCCCATAGGAGAGCACAAGTCCTTCTTCACACTGTTGAATACCAAGAAAATAAATAACAGATCATAGTTTATTCTGGATCGGATTTCTGATTAAGATTGGAAGCCATAAGAATGATATAACTTTAAGTTTTGGTGTTTTTTTTTTTGTTTGTTTGTTTGTTTGTTTGTTTGTTTTTTCATATAAATTACATTAATAAACTCTACACTGTAACTGTGGGATCCTGGTAAACTGGCCTACCACAATATCTTCAGATGAATTCATTGCAGACAGAAAACAATATGCTAACTCATTTTTCCATGCAATCTGATGATTTCTTTTCATTTCACCTCACTCACCATAGTGCGCCTGAGGTCTAGCAGTTAAGAAACATATTATGTAAACTTTCTGATAAGTTGAATGCTGATAAAAGAGACTTGGCAGTGTTCATGAAACATTTGGTTTCTCTAACCTGCTTGATCACCCTATAAACTCTTACTTAACAATTAAAGCTAAGAAATGTAATCCAGCTGTACACTGTTACTACGTGAGCATAACTGATCAATTTGTCTATCCTAATGATAGTACTTGAATGACAAAGGTAGTCATGAAAGAAGTTATCTGCCCTATGCAATGCCTTCATCATACCGTTTATGAAATATGAAGTCATGCTATGGCATTCATTCCTCCCTAGCAGGGCTCGGTAGGTTTTGACAATGAGATTATAATTATACATATACATATATATATTATTTAATTATTTATTTATTTATTTTATGTTATTTTTGTGGAGTTCTTCAGAGGCAAAGAGTCTGCCGCCCTGTCTGTCTTGAAAAAGGCCATTGTGTCCATTACAGTGAAAGGTAGTCTGTGTGTAGAAGCAAAGAAGACAGTGGAGAACTAGGGGAGGAATGGTTCTGCTGGTACTTAGCAGGGATAAATAAAATGGTTTCATACTATTCATATTATATTGCTTAGATGAATATATCCAAAACACTCATTGGTGAATACATTCATCTAGCAAGGGACAACTGCACCAGAGCTAAATTTAAGTGTGTAATTTTGGGAAATCATCTAGTGATGCTTTAAATTTTCAACTCAAGACAGATATGTGCCAATCAAGAACTGAATAATTGCTCTCTACAGCACTGAATGAGCCTCATTAAATCCAGTACATTGTATATGTAATCATACCCTCAGATACTCTTAACAAAAATCAGTCAAATTGGGGTTGATATTTCCTGACTGAAAAACAGCTAATAAAGCAGTTGGCTCAGATCTTTTCAGCAGGGTATATAGAATATTATAGTAAAATATTCTTCTTTTTGAGATATGAAAGAGAAAAAAATGCAGTACCATAAGGGCAACAGAACAGCTCTGCAAGTGATTTATTCTGTAATTCTAGTAATGATTTTCTCTGTTCTGCATCACTCTACTTTGACATTGATTGTTTTTTCTGGGTAACTTTTAATATCAGACAAATAAATAAAATGGGTGTGGTACAAAATGTTCAGAATGTGCTAATAACATAAAATTTGACTGTAACTATACTAAAAACCTGGTGCAAACCAGCAATAAAGTCCTATTTTTTTACTTTTTCCATCAGAATAAATATGAGCAATAACCATGTATATAAATGCAACTACTCTTAGACATTATCTTTATTTTCCTACTTAGAGAGAGAACATGTAAAATAATAGTTTAAACAACTACACTTGAATGAAAATGGGAAATTAAGGAAATTATTGTGATGACGGAACAGAGAGGAAAGAAAAGGACTATGAGAAAGAACAGGTAGATAAAATTCATGCTGTGCTGAGCTGGGCAGAGAAAAAGGAGAAACAAGAAAAAAAAAAAAAAAAGAAAGGCAAAGTGTGAGGTATGGAAGAGCATTTTGTTGATGTTATTATTTTAGTCAGATATAGTCAGGTCATTTTCTCACTTTTTCCAAAAACTTTTTTTGGCCAATTTTCTTCCTGTCATAATGGCCAGACTCTCAGTTTGTAAATGCATCCTATTTCCACTTCAGATTTAGTAGATTCACTATTAATACTCCTCAGCTGAACTCATGTTCTTCATATTCAATGAGATCTCATTTAGCATCTGTGATATGTAGTTTCAAGTTACACGGCTAGGTTTTAATGAAAGTGGTTTTTTTTTTTTTTTTTTTAGTTCTTTAATTTAAAAAAAAAAAAGTATATAGATAAATAAATTTGATATGGATCTGTGCCCAGAACAAATGGAAACAAGCACACTTATAAACTATGCAGGTTCCAATTATCATCTGCTTAGCCACAGAGCCTGCATTTTTTCTGATTTAGTGACACTTGTTTTAAGTAAGGTGTTTGGTGTGGGGGAGTGTGTCTTCTGTGTGATTAATCCTAAATAGATAAAAAAGAAACAATCCAGGAAACCTTGTTGGTCTTTTTTTTCTATTATTTAATAGGAAATAATTAATCTAACTCCCCTACACACACGTACTTTTCATTTTTATGTAATCCTTATTTAGTAACTTGGCTAACTTCTGAAATAATTGAGGAAGCTCAGTGATCCTTGGGTAACCAGTGCACTGGAGCCACATTAAAAATAAACAACATACAGAAGCTGACTATATTGCTCTTTGAGCCTTTAGATTTGGCCTTTCTTTCAAAGGCATCAATTGAAGTTAACAGATTGGGACTCAAGATAGAGTTACTGCAAAGAAGAACATTCATTTATTCCAAATTAAATTTGGAATGGGTGAAATGAAGGTCATAGTCTTATTTAGTAGACCTAGTACAATATCAACCCCCTGATTAACCTAACACTTGGTTTGAGTGCCACACACATAAAGCTGTTCCCTCTGGTCTTTCATAAAGAACTACAGAGAAGACTATTTAGCTGAAGAAGATAACATGTATAAGAGTCATAAGACTAAGAAGAACAAAAAATCACTCAAGGAATTAAACAAAAAGAGGAGAGAAAGTTGTATTTTTCCTCCAGGTTGTCAGGAGTTACCAAATCCAATAATGCAGTAGAGGTGAGACTGCCACAGCCCCTTCATGCACACAATAGTACACGGCTGGCCACACAGCTCAACACAGACAGGCACACTCATCACCTGCTCCAGCACAAACAGCACCAATGACCTCATCCAGTTACTTTCTCTGACTGTTCAGGAAGAAAGCTAATTAGTGGAAAGTATATACATAAGTATCCATGTCTACAGTATGAATCCCTTCAGTAGCTGGCTTTAAACTTCTGTATTAAATTGTTAAATTTAATCTTCTGTATTAAATTGTTAAATTTGTAATAGGATAAATTATAGAGATTGCTGGTAACAAGGATTATAATGTCCACTGTAATATGAGATTTTTTTTGCAATATTATATTGAGTATCTATTCATTACATATTTTCAGATGTAGATTTTCACATGTAAGAGGAAGGTCTTCAATATGAAGAATTAAGACATGGATGTGAGCAGTCCCAAATTATGGTCAAGAGCCAAGAACTCCCTTCCAGTCTATATTAAATGATCACTCTTCATATAATACCTTCTATTTCAAAGAAATTAAATCAAGATTAAATCGGTCCACTACTGATTAGTTTCATGACATGTGATTGATGAAGAAAACATTTTAATGAAAGGTATGGTAATTGTGCTTAATTAGAAACAATTAGTTATAGGGATAAAAACTTTTTGTCTTGATGTTTGATGTGATCAGCTCACAAAGAGGAATAATGCTTATTGTGTAGTTTCTCATATAATTTAAATAAAACTACATACTTATTTTTTAATTGTACAGGAAAAATCTATACCTTATGTTTCCATGGTCTTATGTTTAGGAAGGAAATATGTTATTGAAAATATATGTTAATTGCTTTTAACATAGTAGCATATGTACAGACATGTTTGAAAGTTATATTCATTTATTGGGGTTACTATGACAAATATTTAATCATATATTTATGTGGAAAAATAAATTTCACTACTAATTTAATACGACACTCATAAAGAGAGCTCATACAACAGGTTCAACTAAAGAGTCTCCAGACTCTTTATCTGATATCTGATTATCTCTCCAGAGATTATTATATTGAATAAATAAAATAATAGATTAAAAATTATAGTGTTTATGAACATCAAAATAAATAATTATGTTCATGCAATCTTTTCTATTCTTGTTTCACTTTTATTTGGTGCTATATTCTTAATTCTTTCATGTAAGCTTTAGTATTTTAAAGGTCACATCTCAAATACTTTTTTTTTTTATATTTCATTAAAATGTGCAAAAATATATTATTGTCTTATGTTAATACTTTGAACTTTCCTCCAGTTCACACTGACACCCCATGAACTTGCAGTACTGCTGAGACTTCTAGGATATTGCTTACTTCAGGATACTGTATTACCAACTTCTTTTATTTTTCATGGGAATATGCTGTCTTTATTTTGTCATTGTGTAGTCTTCTATTTCTGACAATATCGGCAACAAATTCATTATTTTGATTATATACTTTGAATGGGAAACATAGATGATATTTCAAGTTTTAATAGTGCAGGGCCCAAAACCCATTACTGATTTTAAACTATGTTCATAAGAGCGTGATAAATGTTTTATATATATAGTATGTATTGCCATTGTCACCATAACATTTATAAATTGTTGAAAGTGGTGGTAGAAACTGCATGGGATTAGGAGACAGGCAATGATAACTTCAGTAGGGGACATTTTACTCTGTCAGTCAGCCTTAAAATGAATTATTGGATTAAATTAGATTACCAGTGCAATGAAAAGAAAAGTCTTTTAGGTTGATCCTTTCTGTTCTTGAAATACATGATGTCTAGATCTTGAAAACTTGGGCACATAGTTATGCACTATCTCATCTAGCTTATGTGCCAAAGTAGAAGGAAAGAAAATTACTGTAATTGAATTGTTTTCAGTGAATGGAAGAAAATTGCTGGAAGGGTCTGTAGAAACATAATGTTTGCTTTTCATACAGACAAGTGGGAAGAGTGGAAGTAAGGGCACATCAGCATGTCTGGGCAAATGTACAGTCTGAGGCACCTGTTTCAAGTTTTCATCTGTTTTTATCAATCACATTTAAAAATTCCACTCTCTTTCCTAATTATTAGCAAACCTAGGACTTTACTTTTATTTATTTTATTTTATTTTATTTTATTTTATTTTATTTTATTTTATTTTATTTTATTTTATTTTATTTGTTATCCTGGAAAAGAGCAAGTAGCTTTTAAAGGACAATGTCCTCAAACAGACAAACAAACAAGCAAATGTGAAATCCTGTTTTGAAAAAAATAACAAGAAATATGTGCTACTTCTAAAACTTCCAAAATTAGTCTCCAGTTGTTTGATTTTTTTTTTTTTTTTTTTTTTTTTTTGTGGAGATTCATATCCTTACATTCTGCAGCACTTGTCTGAACTATATTGCATGTCAAGATGAGAATCGGTGGAAAGCAATGATATAAGTGAAATGACTAAAAGAATTTTAAATACATTAAAAATGCTAAAATATTAATGTAAAGAGAAAAAAAAAAAAAAAGCGAGCAAGGCTTAGCCTTGGGAAGCAGTGAAATTTCATATAGCTTCTTGAGTTTAGTCAAAGTTATTTCATAGGTTTAAAACTTCATAAAACACAGAAGTTCAAGGTATCAGGTATGAAGGTATCTAATCACCTATTTGCTTTAGGTGATTAGATTACTAGAATTAAACATTCCCATCCATCTTAGAAACAGCCTTTAAAGCACAAACTTGTAGTCCATATTTCAGTTCACATACAGCCATCTATGAAATAATAGAGGCAGGACAGGGGAGGCTTAGCGGATGAGGGAAAGGTGTCAAAACAGACAATCCAAGAATTGAAATGATACAACTGTTTTTATTTTTATTGATACACAATAATGCTCATGTTTCTAAAGTATAAGCAATATCTTTCATAAGGACAAATTGTCTGCTGAAGCCTATTCAGATGCTGTTCACTGCCAAGAGACACTTGTAACAGACAGTGTGCTACTTTTCAGCTATGTCTCTTTCTGTCTCACATAGGCACACATTTAAAGGTATTCAAAACTGAGTTCACTGTAAAGCTGGAAAGGCAAGATAAATACAAAACTCTGTATTTTCCTGTGAATGGTATATTTTCACCTTTATCTCCTCATTTGGATAACCAGTCTGATATTTAATTACCTATTCTCAGGCAGGGTCCTCATTAAAGCTGCACATAGCTATTCAAATTCCTGTTGAACTTGAGTGAACAAGTCCCTCACTGCTTACAAGTTTATTACCATTAGCCCAGTAGGTTTTCTCTTCACCACAAGACTTATCCATTATGCTCCAGAGAAAGGAAAACTCTGAGAACACTAACACTGATACTACTGCACTCTATTGAGAGCCCACTGTGCTTTTCTCTCCGTTTGAATAAGCTATTAAAAGACGAAGTAGAAAACTGTAGCAGATCCAACCAGTGGTGAAATACTTAGCCAGTTTTACAAAAAGGGTATTACTGAAAGAATGGAGGAGCTTTGGAAAAAAATGATGAAGCAATTTAAGATAATAGGATGTAAATTAAAGAGGAATTATAGTGGAGATTTTATAATACTTATTACACTGGCATGAATGTTGATGGCATCCAGATTGAAACAAGCCCAACAAGGAGCTAAGGAATTACAAGCAATTAGTAACCAGATTCTGCCACTCTCAGAGAGCAGTAGGCTTCTATGTGAGCAGGTAATACTCAAAGTAACAGAGGTGAACCCTAGATACTGCTCAGTGTGATTGCTCTGCCACTGTCAAGGCAATAGATAATTTGGAATAAATTATACAGTCAGCACTGTAGAAGTCTTAAGTATACAACTAAAGTGTGGGGCCTCAGTATGAATAGATGTTTCTAGGGTATAACTCTTGAATATACTTACCTCAAACTGCACAATACACTTGACAGTTGTGACAACTTCTGTATTACTCTGTAAAGCTTGGTTCCTCTAAGGGTCAAATTATATCATCAAAATTAACATGAATAGCAGTACGGTTATACACTTAAAAGATCAGTCTCAATGCAGAATAGTTAAATTAGCAAGAGATACTAAGTGATAAATATGGAAATATTGCCAAGTGTTTAAAAAATCTGATTAAAAAAAAATGTTGAATTTTAAAACGATGTATTTGTTTTGTCAGTTCACTGACCTACGGAAAATTACAAAGGCTTCAAACAGAGAAAGTTTACTTCTGCTCTCATTTGGTATGGTTAATAAGAGAGCGTTTAAAAGCTAAACAGATGTTTTATTTTAATTAAAATAAATAAAAGCCTTTGGAGTTGAGAATATGAAATAATTTTTAGCCTAGAGCAGAGACTCGTGGTTGTATTACACATCTGGAAAAAAAGGGAGGTGGGGGTTGAAATTCAAAGTACTGAGTTTGCTGTAGACTTTAAGTCTCTGTAATGCATAATCATAGTAAGGTAAATATTGTCAAAGGCAACACTACTAAAAGATGTCACTACCCATTAGAAACAAGAAAAACTCTTATTCTTTATTACCCAAAATATATTGATGTGGCATACTTACTGAAAACAAACAAACAAACAAAACAAAAACACCATAGGAAACTGTTGAAATTGTACAGCTGCATGTTTATGCATTTTTAAAATATGATCTTGGCCCACACTTGTCTGGTATATGCCATCTAGTATATCAGTATAGGACACCAATGGCCAAGTACTGGGATAAACAGAAATTGAATCTGGACTGGAGAGGAAGGCATGTTACAAACCATATAATTACCCTGCCCCAGAGGTATTTTCCCTCATGAGGTTCTGCTTAATCCAGTGTTCCCAGGGTGCCTGTCCCTGGAGCTGCCTGTCCCTGCACCAGCAAAGACAGAATGGCTCCTTCTTCCCAAAAGAGCTTCAAAATAAAGGAACATGGAAAATACTAAGCAATCTGTAAAATGAGCATGTGATTTCCTGAGGGCTGTGAGGCAAGAAAGTCAAGGGTATATTTTAATTCTGCTCTGACTCATTCTATTCTTAGATTTCTATTATTACCTCTTCATGAAAGAGAAAGCGCTCACATGTGGAGTAGTCTAAAATAGGAACACTACCCCTAGCTCTCTTCTTGCCTGTTCTGGTACCTAAAGATCATTTGCAAAGAAACATCATTCCCTAAAGGTCTTTTTGAAGATCCTGACCTTGGCTACCTTAAAATGAAGAGAACATGTCATTTCAGGAATGTGCTCTTGCTTATACTGACAGTAAGGGCTACTTCAGAAAGACAAGTAAGGTGTCCCTACCCCTCTGATTTATCTTATTGTGCTGCATGTTAAAATGAGCCTAATAATACTTCTATATTGAATGCTCTGCAATATAAAATAGACTGCAAGCATCTGATAGTAGAGTGCTGGTACAGAACACAGCAGGATATCATGAAAAAAATCACAGAGGCAGATGGAGACAGAGGACTCAAAGATGAATGTTTCAGAAGACTAAGAAGAGTAGATAGGTGACCTGATGCCTGGAATGGTATTACCCAAAGAAGGCAGAAAAAAAAAAAAAAAAAAGAGAGAAAAAAAAAAAAAAAGAGAGATTTAAGGTCCATGCAAGCATGAAGAGGAAGGGCATCTATGAGTTGACACAGAGAAAGAGATTTAAAATAGACTTGATTAGGATTAATGATAAAATCTCAGAGGTGAAAAGAGGAGAAAAAAAAAAAAAAGAAAAAAAAAAAGAAAAAAATAAAAACCTATTCTTCTAACCAGATTTAGGCAGAAAACTGTTAACTGCAAGACAGTCATGACAGAATGTCAAGCAGGAGAACAACCTTTAGGATGTTGTTATACAACTGTCCCAGTATGGCAGTATGTAGGAAGAAGTACTTCTGTTAAAGCACAGCCAAAACTAATGAGACTGTAAAAGGTGAATTATGCCACAAGAGGGTTTAAAAGGCAATGGAGTGAAGCACTGCTGGGATTTACTGAAAGAGAAGGTATTTAATGCACAATGGTAGGTTACACATAAGCAAAGCAAGGAATGGCGGAATAGTAAAGAACTATTGTGGAGGCATCAGAATTTCTCCAGTGACCTGAAAATTTAAAAAGAACCATGAGAAAAATGGAAAGAAGATTATAGGTCTAAACACGAATATGAAAGAACAGCCTTTAGCGATAAAATCAGAAAGGCACAGGAACATAAAAGGAAACAAGATCAGGTTGCCTAAATGCATAAAGGGAAAATCAAAACAGAGGCTTGGTGCTTAACAGTAAAGGAAAGAATATTAAGAAGGACTCAAAAAAGACTGAAATTTTCAATTGTATTTAGTGTAGCTTTAGTCTTTCTGAAAATAAAGAAACAAACAAACCAAAAAATGGCAACCATAACATCTCTCTGAATTCAAATATTTAATTTATTTAATCCTAACCAGAAAATAAGGGTTCAAGCTGGAGGAGACAACATAAAGTATTAAACCATGATAACTGATATTCTCCTCCTACTGAAGAATTTCTTGCTGTAAATTATAACTTTGATCAGACTCTGATCTCTCACTAGTCATAATTATCCTCTAAAATTTCCCTGTAAAGTAAAAACTTGCCTGGGAAAACAAAACTAAAATAAAAAAAAATGCCGTAGGAAACTATAGTATGGTTAGACTAGTTTTCATTCCCTAAATATTCCCATAAATGCACAAGTTAATTTCCTCAACTGAATGTTTGAATTTGAAAATACGTAGATCAGCTTTTTGAGTTTCTTAAGAACCCAGGAGAAAAACATAACTGATTTGGAGGACATGATAAGGCATGATTCATGAGTTTAAAAAAGCGTAGTTTAGGTAGTTTAGAAATGGGGAGAGGATACTCAATCAGGTGTATATATTAAAAAAAAAAAAAAAAAAAAAAGGTTGTTCAGTGATCATAAACAGAGAGTAATAATATTTTTTCAATGTATGGAAACATTTTTAATTTGGATTCTACATGAAAAATTTCTCTGGAACTGAAAAGGCTTTCTGAGGACACTACCCAAAGGTTTTTCATTTTCATTTACATTGTTGTTTTTGATTTTGGTAAAGTATGGCTTATACACACACCACAAACTGGTGGTACTGGTCTAACTATGCTTGATCCTATCTTAGTGTACCAGGGTGGGATAGATCATGTGTTTTATACACATTCAAAGTGTAAAAACATAATTCTTAATTGAACTGTAAGTTCTTATGGGACTGGAGAATCCTAGGCAAAAAGAAAGTACTCAGATTTTCTGTGAAATTACAAAAACAGTATTTGCAATGGAAAATAGTAAGAAGAAGGAATATTTCATCTCCATAGGCAGGATTTTTTAGTGAAAGAGGCACTCACTTGATAATGATACCTCAGTAGAAACACTAAGGATTTTTTATTATTTTCTTATTATTATTATTATTATTACTATTGTCCATCAAATGCAAAGAAAAGTTGGCTTAAATTGTTTTGGTAAACCTACAGAAGGATGGGTGCTTCACAGGTGCAGTGAGACCAGGCCTGATCCCACCTGGTGATACACCTGAGCAGATAAAGTTTCCATCTCTTACCTTCATGAAAATTGTATGTGTCTTGCCTAATTCCAACAGGCATCGTGTTCCTGCCCATTCTGCTTCACACCTTTTAATATCTTGTTCTGATGTCTTTTAATTTACAGATTTCAAGTTCATGACAGAGCCCAGCTAGTTTTATCATACTGTCAGAAGCAGCACTTCATTGTGACTGACAGGCCTATGGTTACGCTAGATAATTATAATTTATCAATACCTTTTGTATGAGATAAGCTGTAATCAAAATCCGCCCTTAAGTGCTTTCCTTTAAAATATAAAAACAATAATAAAAATAATAATAATAAAGAAGAAGAAAGGTATGGTTTAAACTTGAACTATGCTCAGTTTTTAATGTAAGAGTGGGATTGTGGCCTGTTCTTAGCATGCTTTTCAAGGTCACCTCAGGAACAGCTATCATAACATCTAACAACCTCTTTTATTCAGAAAATTTACTTAGGCTGACATTGCTCTGTGTAATCAGAGCATTATTTCACAAGAATACTCTTAAACCCACCAGAAACCCTCCAAGATGTATAAGTACATTTCCAGATATAGACTTATTTTTCTCATCATTCTCTGTGCAAACAGATTAAAACAAGAGAATATACGGCTTTATTTTTGTTTTGGATTAAGTTACTATCTATAGTCAAAAATGTATACATAAAATTGTGTGTGAAAACAATATGGCAGTTTATGCAAGGAAATTTGCCATTTTGGGGTCTGAATAGATATAGCCTAGGATTCCCTCCACCACATGACAGTTTGTAAAAATGCATCTCTATGATAAAGAAGTCTTCTGAAGTCCCATATTTCTATTTGGGCCTGTTAGAAAGCAACAAAATAGTCCATATTGAATGAGGTTACCAGCTAAGTATTAATTGAAAAGTACAACTTATTCTGCAGTCCAGCAATGTGCAACCACAGCAAATACAGTAATATTTCAACTGCTGATTCTCCTTTACGTCTAAACAGTTCAAGCTCAACGTATCAACGGCTGAAGACAGAGCTGATCTTTTGTCTCTCAAAGGGAGGCAGCATACTGCTCTTCAGAAGCATATGGCAGGGAGAAAGAAATGTTTATCCCCTCCAGTTCCTCATATGACTAGATTTACTTTCTCCAAAATGCTGGTGTAACATGTTTTAGAGCCAAGGACAGTTATGTTTGATACGGAGAGTGCCAGACATAGTCATAACTCTGTAGTGCAGGAGACAGTGAAGCGATTAGTTTATCACAGTGACAGTGGGAAAAGGATACCTATCATCTGCTAACTGAAAACTGCCGGTTATACTCAGAAACAAATCAGTACCTACATGTTGCTTGTTTCAAAGCTTGTAGCATGAGAATTGCCATTCCAAGGGACTTCTCTCTGACATTTCTTTATACATATATCTGTTGGTGCCCTGACTCCCAAAGGCTGGTAAAAGTCAAAAAGCCTAAAAGCCAAGTATCTCACTTTTTCTATAATATTTTTTCTGATATTCTGTGAATATCAGAAATACATAGTCTTTTTAATTGGTGTAAAATCTATGAGTCCTTATTTCAGAAGAGAGGCTGTTCTCATCCAAACAAGAAAAGACAGTAATGAAAATATTTTAAAGTTATTCTTATTTTTAACCAGAACAATATTACTAGCTTGAATTTGTATCACGTAACTTGCACATAACCTCTTTACATAAATAAATAAATGCACTCTAAATGCTCTCTTTTATATTTTCAGTAGCAAAATATGCTTATACAGTCAAACTGAAGTATTGAAATTTTTTATTTCAGTCTATTTCAGACTACTTTTTAATTATTTGAATTCATTACAAATTAGAGGAAAAATATAAATAACATATATCACTTTCCAAGACTTGTAATTATTCCAATAGTGAGATTACATAGAAACATACTTTCAGTAGAAGATCCTGACAAATGTTCAGAATAATAGCCTTTTGCCACATATCAAGTTGAATGCTCCAAGTTTTCAGATATTAAGTAGTGAGAGTTTGCAAGGTAGGATCCTCACTAGACACTAGAGCCACTGGCTCTGTATCAGTATGATTATTTCACAGGCATTAGAGTATTTAGATTATTATTATATAGATTATTTCTAATATGTAGGAAAGCACAAAAATGGGGTATAATCTTTACATTGCTCAAGACAACTGCAGCCTCCCAGGAATCTACCTTGCCAAAAATAGAAGCTTCTCCAGATCTACACTTTCTTTCAGTAAATGTTGGAATTAGTTAAGGTCAACATGGTTTATTTTATCAATCCTAAGTTTTAGGAACAAATGAGCAGTATTAAAAGATTCATTTTGTTAAAAATACTCAAATCTAGAAGATAAAAGAGAGTGAAGATCAATATCTGGACCAAGAACAAAAAAAAAAAAAAAAAAAAAAAAAAGTTTGTGTTTATTTCCCAACATTTCGAGGGAATGGAACTTAAACACAGAAAATGATGATGCTAGATTTGCCATGAATTGTTCATAGAAATATTTTTTAGACAAGTGGAACATGCCCACTGTTTGAGAGAGTCTGCTGCATTAGGGAAACAGTGCAAGAACAATACTCTGTTAATGTAAATTTGTATATGTAATGTTCTGCAAGTTTATTGTGACCTTCAGTTGTCATCTGTCATGAATTTTCCTTGCAAATTTGAATTATCACTCATTTTCTTCTTCCCTCCCTTCCTGAATTAGTTAGGCTTCCCTCTTTGTTTAATTTGCTTGTTGGACCAGATCCTCCCTTTTGTAAATTAATTATCAAGTTAAAAGGAGGTAACATTCATAAGAGCTAGGATGTTAGGCTAGTTCTACAAATGAGCAATCAGAAAATGTTTTTCCTTGTATCAGAAAGAGGACTTGAAGGCTTTTAAAAATTATAAAACATTACAAAAGAAGTGACATTGTTACACGGTCTTATGTAGAAAAATTCCATTCTATTCCTGTCCCATCTCAAGTCAACAAGCTTGTCTAATCAGTCACAAATGAACTATAGCATTTTACATCCCTGGAGGTCTTTAAAAAACGTTTCAATTTAGAGCTCAGTAATATGGTTTAGTGGAGGACTTGTCAGTGTTAGGTCAGAGGTTGGACTAGAGGATCTTGGAGGTATCTTCCAACCTAGATGATTCTGTGATTCTGTAATTCTGTGATACATGTCTGGTATCAGTCTCTTAAGACACCAGTATCTACAATAATATTAGTGCTCTGTAAATAATCAAGATATTTTTTTCAAATCAGAAAGAAAAACTAAACTATATTTTCACATGTTAATGAGCAATGTATTGCACATATTCACAATAAAATAATTAAAAATAAAAATAAAAACTTATTTTGAAATGAACATTTGAGAAACTTGCAAAAATTGTATTATAATATTTTGGTTGAAAGATGTTTGAAACAGGGTTTGGATGACAGAGTGTAACAACCTTGTACTTGTACAAAAGTCTCACCAGCTCCAGTATAAAGTTTTGGGAACTTTACATTAGAACAATTAATCACTGAAATAGAGAGAAACTAGTGTATCCATTGGCACACAAATAAATCACACATGACTTCTTTCTAATGTCTAGTCAACAAGCATAATAGAAAACACAGCTGGCAGGAACATTAGGAGATTATCTACTCCATTTCTTTCCTCAAGCCAAAATCAAGTGAACCTTGCCCATGCTTGACAGATACTGTCTAACATCCAGCCAGGGTGCTTCCAGTCTCCCAAAGTAATACAGTCCAAAACAAGACAGAAAGTCTTGTGAGGTAGCTGAGCCTAAATCTGCCTTTCTTTAATTTATTTCTTCTCGTAAAAATTCCAGATATGGAAAGCAGTTTATCCCTTTCCTCTGTGCTGCAGTCTTTTATATTTTCAAAGACCATTATGATATAACATGATGTAAGATTTTTCAGTGCAGCTAGTTTTTCACTGCAAAGAAGAGAAAAGGAAACATGAAATGGAATTGGGAGCTGTTTTCATGCACAAAAAAAAACCTGTCTTACCGCCCGTCACAGTGAATATGGAGTGCCCTGTTAAAACACTGCAGTATAATATTTATGTTTAGTTCTCATGTGCTTATGCAAATTTTATGATGCAGTGAAGGATATAGCATGCATTTTGAAATATATGTCACATTTGGGCAGATTTACTGGAGACTTATGTAACCTCAACCTCTAATGGAACATCTATATACAAATGAAGTTATTCATAGGCAATTGACTTCTCTGTTGCTGTTCATCTCCTCACTTAAGTTAGGAAAATAGGAGTAAGGGACCAGCTTTTTGGTGCATGACGTTCTTCACATGAGAGGAGAATATTTTATTAAGAAGCTTAAATCAGAATACATCTATTTAAAGTTCATCAGCTTTTCCCCCTTTAAATCGTTTTAATATTTTATTATGTTTTAAAAATTATTTTATTCTTTTTACATTATTTTTAACTGTTGGGACAACAAAAACAAAAAATCCATTATACAATATTAGGCATTATGCATTTACATCATTTTTTTGTCACAGGATATGTTGGAATATAGAAGTGTAAATTGAATAAAAATATGGATTTACATGCAGTGCTGGACTACCTTTTTCAGCAAAGCCAAGAACTAAAATACTATTCATAAGAGAAGCATTGAAATGTCCAAGAAGTTTGGTTTGCTCAACTTATATTTGTAGGCTACATATTTAAGTATCCTTAAAAAGAAGGATACTCCTCTCCTCTCCTCTCCTCTCCTCTCCTCTCCTCTCCTCTCCTCTCCTCTCCTCTCCTCTCCTCTCCTCTCCTCTCCTCTCCTCTCCTCTCCTCTACGCTCCTCTACGCTCCTCTACGCTCCTCTACGCTCCTCTACGCTCCTCTACGCTCCTCTACGCTCCTCTCCTCTACGCTCCTCTCCTCTCCTCTACGCTCCTCTACGCTCCTCTACGCTCCTCTACGCTCCTCTACGCTCCTCTCCTCTACGCTCCTCTACGCTCCTCTACGCTCCTCTACGCTCCTCTCCTCTACGCTCCTCTACGCTCCTCTACGCTCCTCTCCTCTACGCTCCTCTACGCTCCTCTACGCTCCTCTCCTCTACGCTCCTCTACGCTCCTCTACGCTCCTCTCCTCTACGCTCCTCTACGCTCCTCTACGCTCCTCTACGCTCCTCTCCTCTACGCTCCTCTACGCTCCTCTACGCTCCTCTCCTCTACGCTCCTCTACGCTCCTCTCCTCTCCTCTCCTCTACGCTCCTCTCCTCTCCTCTCCTCTCCTCTCCTCTCCTCTCCTCTCCTCTCCTCTCCTCTCCTCTCCTCTCCTCTCCTCTCCTCTCCGCTCCTCTACGCTCCTCTACGCTCCTCTACGCTCCTCTACGCTCCTCTACGCTCCTCTCCTCTACGCTCCTCTACGCTCCTCTACGCTCCTCTCCTCTACGCTCCTCTACGCTCCTCTACGCTCCTCTCCTCTACGCTCCTCTACGCTCCTCTACGCTCCTCTACGCTCCTCTACGCTCCTCTCTTCTACGCTCCTCTCCTCTCCTCTCCTCTCCTCTCCTCTCCTCTCCTCTCCTCTCCTCTCCTCTCCTCTCCTCTCCTCTCCTCTCCTCTCCTCTCCTCTCCTCTCCTCTCCTCTCCTCTCCTCTCCTCTCCTCTCCTCTCCTCTCCTCTCCTCTCCTCTCCTCTCCTCTCCTCTCCTCTCCTCTATGCTCCTCTTCTCTACGCTCCTCTCCTCTACGCTCCTCTACGCTCCTCTACGCTCCTCTCCTCTACGCTCCTCTCCTCTACGCTCCTCTCCTCTACGCTCCTCTCCTCTCCTCTACGCTCCTCTACGCTCCTCTCCTCTCCTCTCCTCTACGCTCCTCTACGCTCCTCTACGCTCCTCTACGCTCCTCTCCTCTACGCTCCTCTCCTCTACGCTCCTCTACGCTCCTCTCCTCTACGCTCCTCTACGCTCCTCTACGCTCCTCTCCTCTACGCTCCTCTACGCTCCTCTCCTCTACGCTCCTCTCCTCTCCTCTCCACTTTATTGTCACACAGGTGACAATTTAGAAGGAACCAAAAATATCATAGCCTAGTGCTAGACGTTCACCTACTGTTGAGGTTTAACCCAGCTGTCAGCTGAACACCACACAGCCTTTCACTCATCCTCCTCCTCTCCCCTCCCCATGGGATAGGGGAGAGAATAAAAAATAATAATAAAAAAAAATCTTTTGGGTTGAGATGACACTTTATTAGGACAGAAAATAAAGGGCGATGATGATGATGATGGTGATAATAATGTTAATAATAATAATGTGTGAGCAAGTGATGCACAACGCAATTTCTCACCACCTGCTGAATGATGCCCAGTCTATCCCCTAGCAGCCAGTTCCCCCAGCCTGGCCAGCCACCTCATATTAATTGTTCAGAATGATATCAGATAATATGAAATATCCCTTTGGCCAGTTTGGGTCAGCTTTCCTGGTTCTGTCCTCTCCAGCTCCTGCTGCACCCCCAGCCTGCCTGCTGGCAGGACAGTGTGAGAAGCTGAAAAGTTGTTGTCTCAGTGTAAGCACTGCTCTGCCAGCATTTAGCATTAAGATAGCATTATTGCTATCTTAAATACAAAACACAGCACCATACCAGCTACTAGGAGGAAAAATAACTCTATCCTAGCCAAAACCAGAATATTTACCCCTTACTCCACACCATTTATATCATGCTCAGGTCCCACACTTTCCAATACATTGCAATTAATCACCACTTTTCATATATGTACATATGAAATGGCTGAAACCAGGACACCTACTCAATACAAGATAAAGAATGACTTTTAGTCAAGGTTTCTTGATTAAATTATATACTCTGTAGGACTCTGAATCAACTGTTTTCAGGGCTACTGAAATAATCTAAGGGAATAACTTAAAAACCACACATCTCTTCTGGATTTGGAGAGGTAAAATTATTTTTAAAACAACAAGATAGTCTCTTGAGGGAGGACATATTAATGGATCCTTTTTATAAGGTAAAGACAAGAAAGAGATAACTGGAGTCAAGGTGGACTCTTCTTTCTTTCTTCTTGTGTTGACATTGTCATAACTTTTTCACATAGTTAATTAGAAAGCTATTTGCATATTGTTTGGTCACAACTGTATATTAATCCTTAGGTGAATCTTCCATGAGCTATTTCTCTGCTGGTGGAAGGCTAAGCCAGTTCCATGACCAAATAGACAAGTAAATTCAGAACAATCTCTTCCAAAATATCTTTCTATATGAAGTAGAACAATTATTTATTATTAGTAAAGTAAGATTTGTCACTCTGCATATTTCAAATTCAGAATTATTAGACAGTAAATACAGACTGTCACTCAGGCTTGGGATAGCTTATATTTAAACTTAAACCATATTATTCTGGGTGATCTAGTTTAGCTATAAATCTTTGCATGTGTTTTGGAATATGTATTATGTGAGTGAAGGTTATAAATGAGAAGAGGATGACTTAACTGGATGCCATCCAATCTGTGGGTGGTATTCAGTCACCATGATTTTTTTATAGAAAACTTATTATTGTGTTTTGTTTTTTTTTATGCAAAAAATATTCACAAAGAACAATGTTGGCAACTATAATATTTACAAGTATCCATTTTAATGGGTTCCTAGTTCAAAGATACCCTAGATGATTCTAGAAATGGTTCACACCCTTAAATAGCAAGGAACTTTCATTTAATTTTCAGTCTAGTCAAGCTCTCCTTTTGAGCATGTTTTACATTCAAACAATTGACAGAAAACTGGCAGTAATTTCCAAAACAATTTCAGAGCATTTTCACTAAAAAGAGATATTTCAAAACAAACCAAATATTTTGCTTCTTCCTGTCAGCAAATATAGTTCAGAGGTCTACTCTGAACTATAGCTCTTGATAATTCTTGATAGCTCTTGAAATTATTCACATTTTTGATACTGTCTTTAATTATTAATGTCGATTAATGTGCCTTAATGTGCCTTAAAGTTGATCAATTACATTACATTAATGTTAATTACTGTAATGAATATGGCTTAAAATGAATATAAAATCTGGATTTTTTCTTGCTAAGAAATCTAGTAAGCTTCTCTTCTACATATAAAAGTGTTGATTTTTTTTTTCCAGTGGTTTAGTCCTAGCTATCTCCCTCTCAGACACATCTTTTTTTCACTAAGTTATAATATAATCTACCAGTCTCAAAATGTTACTAGGCTTCTGGATGGCAATAGTGTATAGAACTTTTTATGATTAGCTAGAATATTGCACAGACTGAAAAATGTAACACCAGGCTTATGAATTGTTCCCTTTCTGTATCACATGTTGAAAGATAGCAGAAACATTTCCTAATTTAAAATGTTTTCTTCTGACTCCCTAATTTGACATACTCTAAAGAGTAACTTTTGTTTCAGTCTGACAGATTTATGTACAGAAGTTACATTTGCTAAGCAAGAAGTCCAGTCTTACTTCTTTTATGGAAATCCAAACAATTTTTAACTAGAAGAGCTTAAAGAGAAATAAGCCTTGCTTTTTTGTTGTTTGTTGTTTTTGTTTTGTTTTCTAGATTTGGGGAGCAGCAGCACATCAACACTTCAATGACTATGAAGAAGACAGTTTTTATGGATATACTCTACATTGGCTCAGAATTTCTCAGCTCTCACACATCAGCCCTTACAGTTCTAGGAAATAACTGAAAGAGCATGTATACAGAGAGATTACAAATACGGAGTTTTACATGGAAAGGAGAGGAGCGTAGAGGAGAGTAGGGGAGAGGAGCGTAGAGGAGCGTAGAGGAGCGTAGAGGAGAGGAGCGTAGAGGAGCGTAGAGGAGCATAGAGGAGCACAGAGGAGAGGAGCGTAGAGGAGAGGAGTGTAGAGGAGCGTAGAGGAGCATAGAGGAGCGTAGAGGAGAGGAGAGTAGAGGAGCGTAGAGGAGCATAGAGGAGAGGAGCGTAGAGGAGAGGAGCGTAGAGGAGAGGAGAAGAGCGTAGAGGAGCGTAGAGGAGAGGAGCGTAGAGGAGAGGAGCGTAGAGGAGCGTAGAGGAGCGTAGAGGAGAGGAGCGTAGCGTAGAGGAGCGTAGAGGAGAGGAGCGTAGAGGAGCGTAGAGGAGCGGAGCGTAGAGGAGAGGAGTGTAGAGGAGAGGAGCGTAGAGGAGAGGTGCGTAGAGGAGAGGAGCGTAGAGGAGAGGAGAGGAGCGTAGAGGAGCGTAGAGGAGCGTATAGGAGAGGAGCGTAGAGGAGAGGAGCGTAGAGGAGCGTAGAGGAGCGGAGCGTAGAGGCGAGGAGCGTAGAGGAGAGGAGCGTAGAGGAGAGGTGCGTAGAGGAGAGGAGCGTAGAGGAGCATAGAGGAGAGGAGAGGAGCGTAGAGGAGAGGAGCGTAGAGGAGCGTAGAGGAGCGTAGAGGAGAGGAGCGTAGAGGAGCGTAGAGGAGCGTAGAGGAGAGGAGCGTAGAGGAGAGGAGAAGAGAGGAGAGGAGAGGAGAGGAGAGGAGCGTAGAGGAGAGGAGCGTAGAGGAGCGTAGAGGAGCGGAGAGGAGCGGAGAGGAGCATAGAGGAGCGTAGAGGAGGGGAGAGGAGCGTAGAGGAGAGGAGCATAGAGGAGAGGAGCATAGAGGAGCGTAGAGGAGCGTAGAGGAGAGGAGCGTAGAGGAGCGTAGAGGAGAGGAGCGTAGAGGAGAGGAGAGTAGAGGAGCGCAGAGGAGCGTAGAGGAGAGGAGCATAGCGTAGAGGAGCGTAGAAGAGAGGAGCGTAGAGGAGCGTAGAGGAGCGTAGAGGAGCGTAGAGGAGCGTAGAGGAGCGTAGAGGAGCGGAAAGGAAAGGAAAGGAAAGGAAAGGAAAGGAAAGGAAAGGAAAGGAAAGGAAAGGAAAGGAAAGGAAAGGAAAGGAAAGGAAAGGAAAGGAAAGGAAAGGAAAGGAAAGGAAAGGAAAGGAAAGGAAAGGAAAGGAAAGGAAAGGAAAGGAAAGGAAAGGAAAGGAAAGGAAAGGAAAGGAAAGGAAAGGAAAGGAAAGGAAAGGAAAGGAAAGGAAAGGAGAAGCAAAAATTTTCATATGAAGTACAAGATGCTGATTGTTTCTCTATTTTATAATCAGCACTATTCAGAGTTAAATGAACATGATTCAATCATTTACTTAATAATTAAGATGATAAATGAAATTGATAATTTGAACAAGACTATATATCTCAGAATTGGAGCTGTGGGGTGATGGTTTGGTAACAAGTTGATCATTGTAGTGGTATGATAGTTAGTTGCTACATGACTCATTTTTGCTTTGATTAAAATAAGCCTGAGTGATACTCACGATTCCTGCAAAAATATTTGCTTCTTCATGCCTCCTTTCCCCCTTTTGCTTCACCTGTTTCAGGACAGAATTGATTTCTAATATTTTTCCCATAGTATCTAGAATATTCATAATCCAATCTACCTCACTTTATCTTTCCCTGAACCACTATCATAGGATCAATAAAAAATAAAAATAAAAATAAAAAGAGCTTAAGAATTTAAAAGTTTAACCTAACTTAACTTCAAAAGCAACACATTGGCTGAGAAAGTACAAATCAGATGCTCAAGACCAACATATTGACACTCGTTACAGCATTTTTAAATATAATTAAAGATACTCTAAAGGATACTCTACAAAATTCTACTCAAAGTAACCCCTATAGATACATCTAGATAAATTAAAGATAGATCAATTATATCACCTGTGCTAAACATCATGTTCAGCTGTCTGTGCTCAAAATCCTTTCAGATGCATTTAGCTGTTTACAATGTAACTGTAACATTTTAAAGCAGATGGAGAAAAAAATCACACTATAATTATAGGCAAAATCTTTAAAACAATACACTAAATTGACTCCTACTATTAACACTGTGGAGTCATTTGCAGATACCATATGTTGCTAGAGCTGACTGATTTAAGAACTCATCACAGGTTCTGGCAATTATAAAGACTATTAACCTCTGTCTCCTTTAAACTGCTCAAGCAGGTACCTTGATCTACATATTTCCATCCTCAGGAGGAATGAACCATTTTTGGAATCTGTTGCCTGTTATTAAATTTATCTTTGCAGGTCAACATTTAACTAATACAAAAAACAATGCCTCATACTAATAATGGACCTGTAACCCAGATACATTAATACTACATTACAGGACTACTTATAATTTTTGTTTTAAGGTTTTGCTGTATTCATCATTTATTCCAGACATGGCAGTTTATGAATTCACTTTGATTGCATATGTCTATATATCTAATATATTATCTTTACTTCATTGTAAAACACCATTTATATTGTTCATTATTCATAAGCAAATTAATAGATCAGTAGTCAAACATCCTTAAAGTCACAGTGTGCATCCCTTGAACATCACAGATTGGTTTGCAGACCTTATAGTTTTTTGTTTGTTTGTTCATTTGTTTTTAGAGAAAGAACAGAAAATCAATGTATGTATCTTCACAGAATCACAGAAATCACAAAATAGTTGGAAGAGACCTCATCTGTTTGAGCCCCCAATCAACAGGGCCACCTAGAACAGATTGCCCAGGGCCATGTCCTGACATCTTTTGAAGATCTCCAAAGAGAGAAATTGGACAAGTTAACTGGGCAACCTGTTAACCTTTTCACTAATTCAGCAATAACTTGTATATATTTTGTGAATAACATCCTTAAAATGTATAAATGCTTGCAGTTCTGGCTCAAAAATTCAAATTTAACATTCATTGAAATATGTGGTGGGGGGATTTATTGTTGTTTGTTTATTTTTGTTCTTTTTCTTTTTTAAGTTTTGCTAATTTCCAGCAATGAAAAAGCTTCTCAGAGATGTAAACAAGAAACTAAATGACGCATAAAAAAGGGGGAAATTATATTATTTCACTGAACTTTTAAAGACAGTGAAGATATTAAAATAGAGGACCTGATGTTTGTCTGAAAATGATGGCTCAGCAATGATAATTTTTTCATCAAATGTAATCAAACTTTTTAAAAGATGTGAAGGATACATAAGTAAATAAATAGCTGGAATAAAAAAAACATTAAGTAAATATAGATGGCAGTAAATTTTCGTACCTGCACAGGTGGCTTAACAGATTACTAGAATGCTTTCTGTATAGTTTAATTCAACTCTCTATTCAATTTTCTTGAACAAAAAAAAAAAAAAAAAAAAAAAAAGAATCCTATTAAACAGATAAATGAGATTAAGCAGACATACTTATAGGCATACTTATCCCAGTGTTTGTGGGAGAATGAAACAGACCACACAGTTTACAGTTCTATGGATATGACACTTGTCCAAGAAATGAAGTCTTAAAATGAAACAGAAAATGAAAAACGTGATCCTGTCTCTTTCTAGCTACTCTGAATATTTTAGAAGCCCTGCAAACTGAAGATTTTTCCTGTTGGTACATAAACAGCTGGCATCCCCCTGCCATGATAAATAAATTTGTCAGACATGTTTTTCTTTTCCAGTAAGACTGGGTTACTTATGCTATTGCCCCCTTCATTGCTGGAATATTCTCCAGTATTTCATGAACACTGAAGCAAAATTCTCCATATGGAATAGGGGGATCATTTCTGCACTTGTGTTTGTTAGGACTGGAAATGCCATTTCAAGTATGTGCTATAACATTTACAGCACAATCAAGATTTATTAAAACTACTCCACAGAGCACTATTGTAAAGAATTTATGAACTGTAAAACTGCTATAAAGGTCACTTGAGATGCAAAAGTTTAATTTGGAGTATCATGTTATGGTGTAGTACTGCTAAACTTAATGCTTGTTTAAACAAATGGCTTGAGGATATTTGTCTCAGAATGTGGGGTTTATTAACTTCAGTAAAATAACTTTATTTTTTTCTGCTTAGCTTTGATTTTTAAACACTTGTTCACCTTTTTATGTCCACTAATCCTTTACTTAGTTACTATGAACATAAGCATAAGAAGCACAAGAGAAAAAAAACAAACAAACAAAAAAAATATTTTGAAACATTTTTGTAGTGTTTCTACTCTGCATAGTTTTGTTGTTTATCCTTTTTCCAAGATTTAATATTCCAGTTCATGACATTTGTTTTCTTTATCCACCAGCTGCAAAGATTTAGAAAACATTTAACTGTCATCTGGAAAATGAAGGAAAAATGTCATAAATACATAGCAGTTCCCAAAAATTGCATTTAGAAAAGAATTGTTCTTTGTGGATGATAATGTAGAAATGCATGACAATTGCACTGGATGAAGAGCAAATCCATCAGATGAAAATTGATAATATTTGTACAAGTTTCATAGGCAACATTTGTCTTTCTCCTGTCACTTTCTATACTATTTATATAACCTGTGACTGAATCAGTAATCACATCACATGGGTCAATCTTTGTGCACATGCAGACCTCAACCTATATGTCCATAGTTAGCAGTACAAGATCAGTATTCAGATCTAACTTCTTCATTCTTCCAAATCTCAATTAGTGAGATCCCCAGCTCATATACTCAAAGGCAGGCTGAGAATGACTTTAAAGAAGCTGCACATGCCATAAAAACTGCAAATTTGTAAATGTGAAACATTTATTATTTACCAGCAATAATTGCTTCCTGTTAAAATTCGCAGGGGTGATTAATTTATTTCTCTCAGCACTTCATTGAGGATTTAGGAGGTTAACAGAGGGAAGCTGTAATTGGAAATTGGTACCCTAACAAATAGCTAGAGTTGGTCCATATACAAACAGAAATGATTTCATGGAGTTTCATAAAAGTTAGTAGTATTATTTACATGTCAATAGCATCAGATAATGAGAACTGCTCTTTGAGACAAGGTTTGTCTTTAAGTATGTCTGTGCAACCTAGAGACCAACATGTGTTTGTTTCACAGTCATAACATAAACAACAACCAGCAATAACATGAATAAGACATGTTTCTTCAGACAATTGAAGAAAACTTGACATTTTCAGCTCATTTTTTTCTTGGAATTCACACAGATGAAACTTTGGTCTTTAACCACCACATGAATGGAGGTTTGGCTTCTAGTTTTCTTCAAGATGAAAATGTTTATGCATATGCAATGCACTTGGAAGAAAAATCTCAAGAACAAGGAGAGTGAGGAAACATACATTTAAATCAAATAATAATAAAAGTCCCTAACATTTTATATGTCAGAGAAAAATGTAAAATCCATTATATGTTTCTTGGAATGCAAGACTTATTGAATAGATCCTTTGTCATGCGTTTGCACCACAGCTTACACAAACTTAGCTGCTCAGGACAGCAGAAAAAGTGTCTAGTTTACAGTAATGAATTTGCTGTTTGTACATAAAGCTAGAAGGGAGCTTCTCTGATATGCTCAGAGAATTAAGCCCAGACATTGTAGAAACAGATGATGTGTTCTCTTTTACACGCCATCTCCCTATCCAAACAAATAAACTCTTTCATGAACAGAGCAAGACTTTGGTCAATGAAACAAAACTAGCTACTGCATTATTATTATTTTGTATTCTAGGTCATAGGAGGAGTTTGGTGGGTGGACAGGGAGAATGACACAACATAGACTTGTGAAGCAGAGGTGGAAAGAGACTGGAAGAAAAGGGACATTGACCATAATAGTCACACAGTGACTTCTAGAATGCAGTTAGGGTTGCAGACATTTTTGTTTATCCATGAATAATTAAAACAAGATATGTCATCTAAAACACTCATGAAGAACACAGACATCACTTTTATTCTAGGCAAAGAAAGGGTTTTTAACTGATCAAAATATTGTTAATTCTAAAGACAGAAAAGACAACAACTTTTGTAACCTACAACCAATTCTCTACCAATATGAAGCTCTAATATTAGTGTGTTTCCCCTATCATTCAGTTCAACAAACTACCTATGGTCTTCAATGTACTTCTTCAAGTGTTAAATTAACAAACCATCTCCAGAAGCTATCACTGAGAAATGTTTCTGTGTGTTCATTTTCAGCATGAGATAACATTCACCCTGCAGACTCAGCAGTCTGAGTAGGTCAGGTCTCTTGGTTATGATGGGACTATATTCAAAATAAGCATATCTGCTGTAAAAAGAGGTGTTTGTTTGTTTGTTTGTTATCTTGACATAGCAAGTACAAATAAATAAATATGTACTACCATGAAATATTTAATCAGAGCCATAAGAAAAAGTAATTTCCTGAGGTCTGTGAACAAATATTTCCAAATATTTTCTGCCAATCAATCCTTTGATAAAACTTTAATTTAAATTCCAAATTACCCAAGGAAGCTATTTAGATTTTTGAACAGCATTTCATATTTCAGGAGGAAACATAAGTTTGTGTTTACTTATGAACAACATACTTTTTTATATATATATTTTTTTATTATGATGTCACATTCTGATATTTCTTTGACTGAAAGGCCTCACTTATATATTTCTCTGTGTATCTGAAATTCTCCTAAAAAAAAATAAGATTGTTTTATCCATCAGCTCACTGACAAACGTGCCTATATAGTATATGTATGAATTTTCAGCTGTTTTACTGTGATATTTATTCTTCACAACTAGCCATAAGTATTTTAACCACAAAGAGCAATCTAGAAGTAAATATTAACATTTAAGCTATTAGCCTAAGGGAAATGTGCACTTTTGCAAATACAAAACCCATGCTTAAGATAAAGCATCAAGACAAGCCATGCATTAAACATTTTAATAGTATTGTGTACGTAGCAGAACAGTAGTTCTATCACACAGTTTCATAAAAATGTAGTTCATGTACTAAGTACAGTGAGACTGTGTTGTAGGCTAAGCACATGTCAATGAAGTGTTTTGGAATAAAAAGGTACAAGGCCAAATGAAGCTAATGATTCAAGGGAAATTTTATGGTTAAAATCCATTGAGATAAGGATCTTTATATAAGAAAGGATCCTTTCTATAAGAAAAAAAAAAAAAAAAAAAAAAAAGGAAAGACTCAGGATTTATTTAATATTGCCCTACATGTATGAGATGATTTGAATGAGTTTGAAGACACAGGCAAAAGCTTGCAGGATGTTAAGACCATAACAAAGAAGGAAGACAATGAAGCACAAATTAAAGAAGTAAAGCAGCATTAATTCATAGAAGTAGGTTGCTAGTAGGATAGTATGATCAACTAAGGGCAGCAGACTGTGAAGGGTAAGAATGCAAAAATTCTACAGAGCTTTGAGGAAACTGAGATTATTAATGTCATTAATAATACTTATAGGTACTGCAGGAAGCCAGCAAAAGGGGGATGAAGTAAAATTAGCAGTGACGAAGCTAAGGCTACAAAACCGCTTACATTCAAAATGGTCCTTGTTGAGGACAGGAAGAAAGGATACAAAAAGGATACTGGATACAAAACAGATCTTGAATGGTTCTCTGAAATTGCCTGCTCAGTATAATGTTGAATAAAGTGAAATGGATGTTGATCAGAAATAAAAACAAACAATGAGTAAAACAGAAAGCATTGATACTCCTGTAAATCTACTAAACATTTGTATTTTCAGTAATAATGATGGACAGAGCTCCACAAAATCAAGAACTACATGAAGAACTGAAATAATTAGTCATATTTTTTCACACCACAGGAAGCAAAATGTAGCCAAAATAAATAAATAGATAGATAGATGATATATAGATAGATAGATAAAATTACTAGGCAGTGGGTTTAAAATAAACAAGAAATACTGTTCACGCCGTAAATAAATATTATGGGACTTTCCTGTCTCCCCAGGAGATTATGGATGCCTAAAATTTAAGTAGGTTCAGAAGATGTTTAGAGATGTTGAAAGAAGAAAGGTTTTTCAAGGTTCAAGAAATACAACTCTAGGCCACAGATTCAAAAGAACTAGCAATGTATTTGTGGGAAGTTTCATGATGTTTCTGTGTTGTCATTGAATCATAGACTCCTAGAATGGCTTCAGTTGGAAGGGACCTTAATGATCATCTAGTTTCAACCCACCTGCCATGGGCAGGGATGCCACCCTGCAGGTGGCATCAGGTTGACTAGGGCCCTATCCAATTGGGCCTTAAACAACTTCAGGGATGAAGACCCACAGCTTCTCTTGGCAACCTGTACCAGTGCCTCACCACCCTCTGAGTAAAGAATTTTCTCCTAACATCTAATGTAAATTTCCCCTCTTATAGTTTAAAACCATTCCCTCTCGTCCTATTACTGTTTGCCCTTGTACAAAGTCACTCTGTAGTCATGTGTTCTCCACTATCCACTTACAATAACTATGAGACAAATTACAACAGCCAATTCATTTATGCTTTCCCTCTCTTGCTCTGTCTTGTGTAAACATACACACATACACGCAGAGAGAAAGAAACTTTTTTGAACCCATAAAGCAAGATTACAGCAATATCTGAAAGAATATGCATTCACCTGTGACTCATTCAGAAGAACAATCAGACTGTATGCCATGTAAAAATAGTTTTATCAAACATTCAGTTTGCATGTTAAGGAAAAAAAAAATGTTGTTGTTGTTGCAAAAACGCAGTCATTGGCAATGATTTCCAAAGTGTAGAAAATCAGATACTGATCCCCGATGAATGTCAGGGGCATGTTTGGGAAGTCACAGTCTGAGAATAGGAGATTGGTGATACTTTCTTCCTGGAAAAGTAAATGCCTCACATGTATAGGGTGAGCTCAGGCCATGCAGGGATCAAAAGCGCTCTTAGCTTTGTAAATGAGCTCTTCATTTAATCATTCACATCAAGGTACCCTATCACTTACAATGAAATTCAGTGACTGTAAACTATTAATCTAAGTGTAAAATCACAGAAAATGTCAGGCAATCATAAGAATATCTTGGCAAACACATGCAGGCAAACATAACAATATTATAAAAATACATTTTTATAAAAAAAAAAAAAAAAAAAAAAAAAGCATTGCAGAATCTTCTATCTATTCTCTTCTAATTATCCAAAATGCAACTTCTGTAAGAAGAAAGAGCGGAGATAATGAGAGCAGAGGGAAAGAGATGATGAGATGGGGACCTGTAGCTAAAAATCAAAGGAATTTAAGGGAGCTACAGTCTCTGGATACTGAAATCTGTCGCTAAAAGTCCTGTTGATAGCTTTCATTAACAGAAGTTAAGAGCAATTTAAATTTTAGTGCAAAATAGTTCCTCTTTAGAGTCACTATGGCTCCAAGTGCACTTAATCTACTAAATTAAATCATACTAAATTAAATGTATATGTATACACACACACACATAAACACAGAGATTATTATTTGCCCCAAAAGAAACATTTTTCAGTTCAATGCTCTGTACTTAACACTTCCTTTTTACTTCTTTTCATTAAAGTCACTGGAATAGGAAGTGAAGACAATCCCTCAAAAACATCTCAAAACAGTCTCAGCTAATTGTTGATGTACTTCCATGGTCAAAGAATAGGATGGGAAGATGGAATGAGTTTGAGATACATGCCAGAATTCACTTATTTAAATAATTACATGTAGAAGATAGGTAAACTTTTGTCAGCATTATTGAAGATTTTTTATTTTTGCGCATGGAATGATGTTTAACTTCTATAAATAGTAGGCCATTCATAGGATTTTGTTTCAACTCCTATTATAGCTGTGCTTAGAAGTAATGAAAAAGAATATCACTCTGTCTTGAATTTTATTCTTCCTATCACAATATTTTTGATTACCATTAATTATCTCTAACCAGTTTTGTTTTAATAGTTGATGTACATTATTAATCAACTCAGCAAATACTTCCTTTTCTTTGGGGAACATATATCACTACAATAGAGCCAGCTAGGTGTCATCTGTGCAAGATCAGAGGGTGTATACAGCCATTAATCAATGTTATGGCCCACTACTTTAAATCAATTCCATGTCTAGTGCCTCTAGAGCAAAGCCAAGAGTATTCACAACAAATAGCTAACTTACAAGAGATATATGTTGAGAGAGAGACAGAGGAAAAAAAAAAAAAAAAGAAAAGAAAAAAAAAGTAACAAAAGAAGAGAAACTAAAATAATAAATATCTTGCAGATACAGAAAGAGAGGTTTTCATGTGAAATTTTACATCAATATCCTACAATATCTTAGAATCAAATACTGGGGGGGGGGGGGGGGAGAGAGAAGGTGCCAGGAAAGTACGTAATCATCCTCAAGATGGTCATATGGTCATTAAAGCGATATATAACTTGTCCCATGTGCTTTTAGCTAAATTATATGAACCGTTTTTTGTCACATATTATTTGTTCCTTATGTTTTCCCATAGGGGTATTGTATATCTTATTTGTATGCATGCATGTCACAGTCTTCAGTTACATGTGTTTCAAAACGTTTAAAGTATATTCTCATATTTTCCATCTTCTATTCTCATATTTAGCTATTACAAAGATAGTGGCTAAGTATAGAAAACAAAATGGACTGTGCTGCTCTGACAGTATCCAGGTTAAAGAATGTAATAGTCCCATATTGTATATAGCTGTATCACATAAAGGTACGTTTAAGATTTTGTGTGTGTGTGTGTTGTTTAGCCCAAGTAAATAATCTATTTAATTAATTTGTATGTGCGTTAGGATATATGAGAAAGTGAGTTACCCTTACATAATGATATTCTGCAGCAGCATCAAAAAATTGATGATAATGCATATTTATGTTTCTAAAGGTTTTTTTGTTTTAGTGGATATATGTAGCTTAATGTTCAAAATCAATGCATGAATGGAAATATTTTCAGAGAAATGCACGAAGAGGTGAAATGTAGCTACTTTTGCAAAACTTTTGTTCAATAACATTTTTAAATTATGGCTTTGAAAAAGTATTTGAAAACTATAAGAACTGTAATAGAATAGTTTTAATCATAAATACATATATATTCTATTTCAGACCCCACACTCTGAAGACAGAAGCATTGTTATTTGCAAATCAGTAAATCTCTTTACAGAAAATGTCTGGAAGGTAAGATCCATGTTAAAGCTACATCTTGGCAGTGTCTCTGGCTGTTCTGAAGCAGTTGAATAAGTTTCTTAGCTGCTAGGTTTCTTAATCTGTTATTTCTTCAACATAAGAACAAAGTGTAAGTTCATTTCAGGGGGAAGTAGAAGTGGGATACAGGGGTTATGTGTATGTCTGAGTACACTAGCAATAAAGGTAAAGAACTGAAAATCTACCTTTCAAACTTCATTCAGGTTGTTATTTTTATAGCCAAGATATACTAATCAGCAATTATGAGTACAGCATTTGATAACACTACAATATGTGGGTGGCTCTTTTTGTTTGTTTTTTTTTTTTTGTGCTTGTTTTTGTTTATCTTTTCCATTTAATAAGAAAAAAAAGGTGTACTTAAATTTCCAGTGGTTGACAAATCATGTTGTAATTACAATAGAAGACCTCTTTAATTGTAGTGTAGTTTGGCACTTCTATCCATGCAGACCTAGCATACACTAATAAGATAAGAACAGTTAACAAAGGAAAATCCTCACTTTAATGTAAGAATAACTTTACAATTCAAAATGTCCATATTCTTGAAATACCTAGCTGAGCACCTAGTCCTTCAAGGGTTTCTTACTAAAATTCACCATTTGCTGACTAGTTTCTATCCCTGATGTCCACTGTCAGGGTTTTGTTATAAATTTACCTCCTCTTTCATAGTCCATGTAACCCTTTTTCTAGTTTTGTATTGTCCTTCCTTTTCATTTGTGGGGAAATTAAAATAAAAAATATATATATATATTTTTTTTTAAAAAGGAACTTAAGAAACAGACGTTTGTCTGAGGAAAGAAATCAATCTCAAATATTTTTCATTTACATTTTTATTATTTAATATTTAAAATTATTTCTTTAATATCTAACATGCAATAATAAAAACTAAATCTACTTTACATTCTGCTCTCTCTAAAAATTTGTGTCACATGACACAAATTTTACTTGCTCTCTTGCCTTCAGTTTACCCAATAATTCAGTCTGTATGTTACCAGATTTTCTTCTATGAATTGATGTTGCAGAGAAGCATAAAACCAAACAGCTTATTCTCTTGATAACTTTTTCTATTTTTATATTTGAAATGAATTGGTTAAATTTATTAATGTCCAAATATATATAAGTAAATTAAGAATACAAATTATTCTAAATAAAGAATACAAACAAACCCAAAGTTTGTTGATTTACTCAGAAACTGTGATACAACAAAAGATATTAAGGAATTTAGGAGGAAAAGGGATTCTGACCCAAAGAACTGAGTCCCACTGGCTTCAGTGATTTTTAAAATGGGATTTAAGTTCATTCTTAAAGTGATCACTGTAGATCTCAGAAACGCTCTGTTCCCTTACCTACCTATCCACAAAGACAGAGAGATAATGGGGGAGGAGGCTTTTTTTTCCTGGAGCTATCTAGATTGTAGACTGAGATTATGTTAAAACTATTTTAATACTATAAATAAAGACAATTCATATAAACCAAAATACTCAACATAAGATCCAGGTGGCATTTTTTTTTTTTGGTTGGTTGGTTGGTTGGCTTGTTTTCGTTCTGAGTTTTCCCAAAGTGAGCACAGACCCTAACATTTTTATACTAGTAATAATTAATTAGAAACATCACAAATATTAGTACATTTCAGAGCTAAGCCATGCATAAGATAAAGATGAAAGGCAAGACTGCTAAAATTTGTTCAGGGGTCCTGAAATGAGTAACAGAGGGAAAGAAAAATGTAGAAAGACAATGCCAGTGCAGACATCTCCCTTTTTCATCTGAAATTTCCATGACTCATACAATAGCCACGGAGGCAGAAATGTCTCAAATGTTGTGCAGTGAAGTGCTGTATAGTCTTTCGTTTATATACTTATCCATTCTCCCCTTCAAACTCCCATTCTCAATTCTGTTTAGCACAAAACAAAAGACTTACTTTCTGAAAAGCCAGTTATAGACAATATAGGAACAGAGCTGCTCTGAAATGCACAAATCTTAAGTATTAATATTGATGTCCCCAGAATACCATACAATTTTGCCATATATCCGAGAGTCAGATATTGCAGTTCTTAGAGTAACATGACTCCCATTGACATCCATAGAGTTTTGCTTGAGGTTGTAAGGCAGGACAGACTCTAAATCATAGTGTAGCTGTCAGACTAAGCCAGAAACACATTCAGCACATTATTTCTTGATTTCTATATTTCAAAAACAGTGAGTGTCACCCACCTGCTGTTTAGCAATTTTATTTAAGTAAATACAGACATAACTGATTGAGACATCTGTGTTCTTCTATCTCCAGAATTAAGTAGCACTAGATATAGATTTGACACAATGTTCAATGACTTCCTTAACCACTTTATTTTCTTTTGTAGACATCTTTTTCTTTTAGCTTGTCTTGCTAAAACATTATGAAGAGCTTATTATTTCAAAATTAATCTCTTGGTGATGTTTTTAAGTATTTTGACAGTTTACCAAAAATTTCCCAAGTTTTATTTCTGCTCTTTTCTTCATAATGTGTACCTTATTTAGTGTTCCTTTTGTCTTGCAAGTATTGCTGAAGAATGAGGTGAAAGTACAACTAAATTAGGTAATAGAAAACCTAAAGTTTAGAAATAGTATTAAAAAAATAAATAAATAAGAGAAGTTACTGAACAACATTCGTGATGACAAAGTTACAAATACAATTCAAGTAATTAGAGAGTAATATATTAGGTTCTTACAATTGTATATTGGATCAGAAACTATTTGAGATGTTATATGCTAGAGTTATATGCTAGATAGGAAAGAAAAATAAAAAAAAAAAAAAGTTTTCAAGAGTAAAAACGTATCAAAACAGTGAAAAGAGAGCAATCTAATAGAGTGGAACTACAGATGAAAGATAGTTCTGAGCTGAAGAGAAATCAGGGAGCAAGACAGAAGAGAGTTCATCCCTGCAATACAGGCAGTGAGAAGGCAGAAGGGAATAAAATGTGGGTGAAAGATGCCAAACAGGAAACAGTACTTTTGGGACTTCTTTGAAAACTAAGCACATAGGAATTTTAATTATTTTTATGCATACTACAGTCCTGAAGCTACAGCTAATTGCAAATAAGAGATCTCTGGAAATATGGCACCAAATGTTCTGATCCTGAAGTAAATGCCTGACCTTATGGAGATAATTAAATATTTTAATCAAAATTCTTAAAATTGTGACCTTACCCATACAGGGGGAAATACAGATTAAAGGATAACAGATTAAAGGATAGAAAAAATGATGGCTAGAAGGTTCCATAGTGTGAAGACTCATATTCATGACAACCAGACAAAAGCAAAGTCTGCAATAAGAAAGAGACAAAGAGAAAGAGATAAAGAGACAAAGAGAGGGGTAAAACTAGTGCTACATGCTTAAATCCTATGTAGCTCAAAATAGCACTAGGAACTTCTCTGCAATTCCTCATGAGAATCAGGGATCATCCATAAAAGTCTCAGCCACTTTACTGCTTAGCAAAGGAAATGGCATAAAAAGAGGGATTATTTAAAAAGAGGAGTAAAGGTACTGTTTGTCCATATGCAATAAAATAGATATGCTGCAGTATTTACAATGTTTTGCACTATATTTGGTAAACAAATGAGGCAGACACATTTGCAGCTCTCTTCTAACATGTAAGTTAATGAATTAATCAGAATAATTCGTCAGATCTTAATTACATAGGCTAAAATGTCAAGCTTTTAAATAGGGAAATTAGATGTTTTAATAAATTAACAATTTGTGAATTTTGTATGCCTGTGAATAGGACAATTAGAATTTTTTCAGATAATTTAGTTTAAAATTAAAAGCTGCATGAAAGTCTCCTTAGACATCTTTAATAACATGACCTAGTTATGAATAATTGCTGTTGACACAAGATTTACACATGTCCTTACACTGTGTCATTTTCTCAAATGCAAACAAGACACCTGCTGAGTATTAGCTTCAGGAAGCATGTCAAATATGAATCACCACATAATTATTCCTACCATGTACATGGAACTTAATTCATCTTTAAAATGGTCTTTCAAGGTATTTTTAATACATAAGAATGAGACATTCCTGTTATATATACAGAAGAATACATTCCCATTCAAGGAACAAGGATAATTTCAACATCATAATGACAGATTTTGATGGATTTTTTTTCTGATACAATTTACATTGAACAAGTATATATAGCCTTTAAAGATTTACATAGCCTTTAAAGATTTTTTTATATTTGACATTATGCAATGGTACAGTTTACAGGGTTTCCTATGTGGACGTACCTGTGATTATTAGTAGTACAGCAAGGATTTGATTTCTTTCTTTTCAGAAATTGGATTTAGCCCTGCCAAATTCCAAGGGATTATTCAAAACAAAATAAGGACAAACACAGTAGTGGGCATTTGGAGACAGAAGGACAGATTTGAAAGAAGATGGGACCAACAGATTGTACAAGACAAGAGAAGAAATACATGTTATAAAATTAATTTTTTTTGTACAGAAAAAAAAAAAAAGCCAAGTATATGCGTATGAACAGAATTGAAAAATTCAGGACTCTAACTATATAGACTTAAATACACTCATCACTTTTGCAAGATCTGGACCTTAATCAGGACTCTGCTCTTATTCAGTCTTGCCTATAGAATTGACACTGCGCTGAAAATTTGCAACACTTCAAGAAAATTTTATAATTGAATTCTCTAGCCATTACAGAAACTATTAAAAATACAAAGCAACCATCACCCCAGTGGTACTATGAGGCTGAAAAACCTAGCTCCTACTGTGTTTGTGGGGACTGTTAGATTTTTCAGAGCTGTTAGATTTTTCTGGAGAATTTACCTGACAGCATTTTCAGCTAAAATATATTCATATGTTGTGTTAAATTTAAACCTCTCATTGGTAAAAATGTTGCTAATATCAATTTTGAATTTAATCTGGAATTAATCTGAAATAAATTAATCTGAAAATAATCTGAATTAAATTAATCTGAATTTAATCTGTAATTAGGAAAGTAATTCATATCTGATCAGTTTTATCAACTACAAAAATAAAACTTATACATTTTTTCACTACTTGAGACCACAAGACCACATTTTTCTAAACAATGCATTGTACAGGGGGATGTGCACTTTACTTTTGCTCCAGAAACTCTAACTGAAAATGCATTAGAATACTGAAATCAATCTTTCTGAGGTATGAACTGAATCTTCATTGAAGCTGGGAGGTATGGTTTTAAGTCTATTTCGCCTTCCTTTATGATACTTATTGGGGTATAGAATACCACCAATTTTTGTTTTGTTTTGTTTTTAAAAAAAGCCTCCAAAGAAATTAAATCAAACATTCTTTACTTGCAGGTCTCGACTCTTCTTTGCATGTAATCATCTTTTCATCCTCACCCTCTCAGATAATTTTAATTTTACTTTTTTTTTGTGCATTAACTTTAAGAACATTCAATGGTAACATTACTGGGGTTACCGTCAGTATTGCCATCAATGGTAACCTCTCCCATTGCTGGCATTTGCATTTTAGAGCTGCAAATGACAGGAGCAAATTTTGCAAAGTTAGATCACTGTCACTCAAGATCCTTCCCTTTTCAATTTTCTGAAACAAAACTAAACAAAACAAAACACTACTCTCAAATTAATTCACAGGTACCATGTGAGTTAATAAACACCCTATAGGCTCTGACCTGAGTCCATGAGGGTACATCATCAGGATTTGGACAGAGCGTGAGAATGGTTGCATTAACACTGTAAACAAAGCTTTACAATATTCAGGCCAAAAGGATTTTTGTTGCTTTCTATTTATGTATTTTTCTCAAGCTCACACATGAATTATAAATGACCTGCAATGGATAAAACAAACTACTCAATATACCTGATTGTAGCACCACTCCCTCCTTGCCACCTCCAATCATCTGAAATGTTCTAAATGTTATTTCTAAAGGTACAGTTATTCTAAAAAAATGTACCTATAGAATTAAAGCTTAGAAGTCTCAGGCGTGTCAGTCCCTGTTAAGTGTTAGTAATAAAAAAGAGTGATGGACAAGGATCAAAACTAACATTCCACGTTTGAAACTCTTGTTTAACAAATATGCAAAGAGTTTCTCCTGCACCATTTTCAACTTTTTGCTTTCTTCCACTGCAGATGAATTGTAGAAAACACAGTGTGATTCTCACTCCTACTGACACTCATAACTAACTCATTTGAATCATTCCAGTGTTTGTTGTGAGATACAGAAAAAAATGAGTTCGTCTTAGTTGCCATTATCTCTGAAGATAACCCCTATGAACATATTCATTTGAAAGATTCTTTGAGGATATACATGAATTAACTAAAGACAGTGGGATAAGCTTGCCACAAACCAAATATCCTGCTTTATGGAAGTTATATTTTACAAATATCATCTGCCAGCTTTAAGGGTTTAATCCTACACATGTGAGGTGCCAAGCATTGCTTGTATAAGCATGAGATAAAAAAGATGAGCTGCAAAGGGGCACAACAAAGCTTGCTGCTGCATTAGCAGGAAAGCTTTGCTACGTAAATGTCAGCTTGTTCCCATCTAGTGACAGATGTTAAGGCTAAAGATGAGAGAGCAGAGTTTAGTCCTCGCTGACAGTTCAGGATGACACTTGAGTCCACCTTTCTCCAGGCACACTGATTGCTCTCATTTCCCCTGTGCTAGGCAGAGATGAGCCAAGTCTAAATAACTTTTACAATAACTACACAATACTTTGCTCCTTGTGTGTGCTTACACACACCTGTGAAAACAGTGTTGCTGATGCCCACATCTCCTCGTCTCCCTGTTGCATATAGCACAGGGACTAAAATGAATATTTATCTCATAATCCTTTTTTTTTTTTTTTTTTCCATGCAGAGACATTTATACTGTGCAGTTCCTGTATTTTGGCATTCTTACTAGTGTTTGCATTATATCTGGCATGCTGAGTATCTGTTTAGCATTAACCATGAATGCCTTCCTTTGAAAGGCATTCACTTTACTTTTTATGCTTTTTTTTTAAAGAGCTCTCAAAAGCCCTAGGCCAAACAGTCACTTTTAATTTTCACGAATAAGGTATCTCGAATAAGGGGATCCCAAGGTCCCCTGGCTGCTTTTGAATTCTGCATGAATATTAGGAGAGCTTCAACTGTGCTCACAAAGCATTGTGTCCAGTGGATCTTTCTTTTCAGAAAAAAAAAAAAAAAAAAAAAAAAAGGAAAAGGAAAAGAAAAAGAAAAAAAGAAAAAAAAAAAAGAAAAAAAATATCCTACTATAGATAACATGAGAAAACTTTAAAAATAAAAAAAAATATATCCAGATTGCTGTGTATGAATATTTAACTGGACATATATTAATTTCATATAATTTGCAATACTGTTATTTTCCTGCCGCGAACTTTCCTTCAACTGTCATTTTAGTATAAAAATTTAAGTATTTGATTCCTATAACATAGGATGCAATTCTGCAGAACTTTTCTGCCACTGGGTCTATCCCATATCAAACATGACAGAAACATCCAAAGTCATTTGAATGGGACATAAATTTTAAAACTTTGTATTTGCAATTGTTACCATATTTTTATACTCAGGGTTAAGAAATAGAAAAGAAGTATGAAATGAAAAAACAAACAAACAACAACAACAAAAAAACTAAGTTTCACAAATTAACTTGTTACCACAAAATATTTATAATTCATGTTAGTACAAAACAGTGCAAAACAAAACTGATAGAAAATGGTTTTCTCCAGACATGGTACTTTCTGCCTTTCTTTTTTCTTAATTTTTCTCATAGTTTTTTTGGCAGCAATGAAAGGCTTGTATGCTAAGAAAACATGAGCCCGGCCTAAGCTCAGAGGATGTAATAAATTCATGATCAAGTCCTGTTGTCTGAAACTTTTATTATGGGTTAAAGTGTGCATCTTACTAAATTTAGGCAAATACCAATACTGTCAAGGTTTGTTCTCGTACTGTGTTCACTCTCTCTTTTGTGAAATAGAATTTCCACCCTGAAGCAGAGAAAAATGTTCTCTTGATAGTTTTGTTGAAACTTACAGCTTCCTCACAAATACATAAAATGTGACTTTTATTAATTTTAAGTGCCGCCTTCACAATTTCTGAACAATTGTGAGTGTTAAAAAACTAATCTTTTAGAACAAGAAGAGTAAAGCTGTCAAAGGAGGTAGGTACATTAAGATTCTGAATATTTTAATCTGATATTTATTTTAAACATTAAAGTTGATTTGGAAAAATGTGCATCATTTATTTCAATATATTTAAAAAGGAAAAGTGATTTTATTTTGGAAAAAAAAAAAATGTTTATTCCAAAAATGATGAACACAGAGGGGAAAAAAGAAAAAAAAAAGAAAGAAAAGAGAGAGAGGATGGAAGAAGGGTATATTTCATATCTGACAGACTTAAAATTAGTGTTGCTGTTTTTTCTGATAGAGTTATACTTATTCTTTAGTCTTGTTTTTATCAGGTCTGAAAAGATTCTGTTTTCAATTTTGCTACTGAAGAGAAAAATCTTTCCTTTCTCTATATAATTGAAATTACACAGCATTGCAGTGGATGCAGTATTAAAAATAGCTCTGAGTCCCAAAAAGTACTTAGGATTTTGATGAGTGTACTGCATACATTTATGAAGGCTTAAATAGCAAATAGGAGAGGGGGCAGAAATAGAAAAGAATTGAGAAAGAGAAAGGAAGAGAGGTGAAAAGGTGGGGGAAAAAATTATAGATAAACATAAGCTAAGTTACAAGAAGAAAAGAGAATCATGGTTTTACCCTGAGCAAGGAAATTCTTCTAATTTCTCTGAACCTGTAATAAGACTGAAGACTTCCAATAATGCTAGGTATATGACCAAGACATCTTTCCCTTTTAGGCTGAACACATTTTGAAGTTTACATACTGAATACAAATGCTAACTTGCTACAGACCAAGCTGCCAGAGAAATCTGAAGTTAGTCAGTGGTGTGTATCCACCAGTGAATAGTACTCCTGGAGCAAGGAATCATTAATCATCTATGCAAGTGCCTTCTTGCAGCTGGTGAAAATCAGGACTGCTATTACCCACAAATGGCAAGAGTCTCTGAAGGCATACACACCCTGGAGGAGTGAAACAGCATAAGCTGTTCAACAGAACCACTAAAAATTAAAACAATGTCTGTGATGGAGCTTGAAAATGGCAAAATGTCTATTTTGCTTATATCATGTTTAAAATGGGGGTCAGATAGTGAAAGGAAAACAGAAAGATATATCCCATAAAGTATTTAAAAAAAAAACAGTATTAAATAAGAATCTAAGATAGATGAGTCTTTAAAATTACAATCAGAATACCTCCATATTTTGTTCTTGTTCTCTTGTTGCAGTATTCACCAGTACAAGAAAGGACAGAAAACAGCAAAAACACAAGATCATGGTAATATAGGGCATTACACCATAAGGACCTTATGTGAAGCACTTTGCTTCTACATATGCCATGAATGAAAAACAGAGACTCTATAGTTTGGTTGGTTGGTTTGGTTTGGTTTGGTTTGGTTTGGTTTGGTTTGGTTTGGTTTGGTTTGGGGGTAAATTCTTAAAGAACACAGTTGGGGAGACTAAAATATTTGAAACAAATAACTTATTAAATATCTAGTCTGTATGTTGAATAATGCATGAAAAATCTGAAGACTAACAGCTGGAAGTATGCTAACTTTAATCTGGCAACAGATCTATAAATGACAGAAGGGGTAAACAAGCTCCCTGAGTGCACCTTTCCAGATATGCCAGAGTTTTGATAAAACCATGGCCAGTAAGGACAGCCCGCCTACACAACTTCTCCATCACAAGAGCATAATTACACACTGAGTCTCAATTACCAGCAAGGCAACTCATAAGGACAAGTCTCATCCCAACACCCTGCAGCAACCCCACTGTGCTCTCACGGCATGCCTGCAAGTGGCTACAACACAGCGTTTATTTCTGCCACATCACAGTAATCAGTCTGAAACAGCAAGTGCCTTGTTAATTTGAGTCTCCAGCTTAATGATAAATCAGCAGTGTGCTTTTCATGTGTAAATATGGAACTGGGGAAGAAAATTAAATCAGAAAGAGACTTTCTATACTTTGCATTTACTCTAAGATTCAGGAGTTATTTTTGTCTTAGAATATTTTTTGTTTTTCATACATGTAAAAAGCCCCATATTTTTAGAATCCTTATGTGCAATACAGCAGGGTGGTAAATAGGCAAAAATAACACCCTCTACACCCCAAATGCCTAAGGTATAATTGTAATGCCTTGTTAGTACAGCACAGTAACCTTCCTGCAAAATGTTTTCTTCCTACTGAGTGTGTGGGAATACTGTATGGGAGCAGCCAATGCAGCATCCTTCCCTAGCACAGTCACAGGTTCTTTAGAAGTGGCTACAGCACTCATGAAGAGGCTGTGATTGCCCAGAAAAAGATCAGATTTGCAACTCTCTCGCAGCCCTGCTGCACTGCCCTGTTCACAGCCTGCCCAACAGCAGCTGTGCTACCCTATTTCTCAGTCCAGGTTTCACATTTGACTTGGCAGAACTCCTACTGTCTGGCAACAAGCTACCCAGATAGCCATGTTCCAACAACCACCCCCGCAATGTCTGCAGCAGATCCAAGCTATCTGCTGGACAATCAAGTAAAGTGGCCAAAGCAAGGGATGCAAGGCAGACAACACCCACAGAAGGGTAGGGACTCTGTACTCACTTCCCCTGTTTGCATTAGCAGACCGAATTGGGTAATGAAGGGACAACGTGGCAGAAGGTTCACAGGAGGAGGGGAGAAGTAGCTTCTTAACTCTTCAAGAGTTTTGTCTGATTTTTTTTTGCATTAAGCCCTCTTTGAGCTAAGTCTACATTGTGTAGTAGCACAGCGCTCCATTTCTCAGGAAACATGGCAAAAATCCCTTTATTTTTGGTAATCTGAGTAGAGGAGTCATTAGCTCTGGTTTTGAACTACAGGAAGTGCCATTTCCATTTGAATAAACTTCATCGCAACACCCACTTTTTCCATTATGCCTTTACAGACTTGTCTTCTCTTTATAAATGGAATATTTCAAAGAAACTTTTTTTTTTCCCCACGTTTTTTCCTCTCCCAAAATACCTCTAGACAATTAAATGTTCTACATAATACAACACCGTTAAATTACTGCCATACACACTCTTCTTGGTGTGGGCAATTAGGTTAGATTTCTCATTTTAAAGAGAGTATTTGGGGGAAGGGTCTACCAGGAGCACAGGCCTAGATTTATACTCCCTCCAGTTATATTTATGTGAATTTTAATATTTGAAAGGTATTTTCTCTAGAGCAACCTGAATATGCAGAAATAAATAATAATAATAAAAAATCACATGAAGGTATGCTGCAGAAGCCTGTTTTTTATGGATTTTTGACATACTGTATATCACATCTGATTCTTAGTAAATTATTCATAGTGAAAATTTCTTGAGCATTTCCATATACCAGTTCTTCGATGATGACACATCTCAAAGGAGTTTTTTACATCCTCTGTTGATGGTCCTCCTTTGTAGGCAATATTTATATAGTACTAATTTTATTGTTATTAAAATAATAATAATAATAATAATAATTTTACCAAAAGCAATTCTAAACTGCTTTCCTGAAAAAAAAAAATAAATAACCATTTTTACATTGCTTTTAAAAATTCAATCTGTTTGTAAATGGGAAGAAGGTAGAAAATATATTACTCCAACTGTTTTCTTTGGAGAAATTGGTGGTAATTATAAAGTGGAACGATTGCATCAAGTGTCAGGTTCTGATAGGAAAAATAAAAACATAAATTTGTGTGTGTATAGTATAGTGTACTTGCTTATTTTTTATTTTGAAAAACATACCCACTCCATCTCCTCAAAGCTATTTTTAGTAACCTGCTCAAAAATCTTTAGCAGATATAGATAAGAAGAACCATAGGACTTTATGATTGGTACAGCTTCATCTCTGACACATTCTGTGCAATGTGTACTGTAGTTTAAAGATGCATCTTCTGTAATACATTTGCTGCAACAATTTTTTTTTTTTTAATTCACAGATAAGTAAGCAACACATGACAGAAAGTATTTGACTGATAGAAAAATGCACTTCAGGTAGATGACAAAGTTCCTGACTTGTTCAGGACATTACCTGACAAAGTTCCTGACTTGTTCAGGACGTTACCTGTCAAAAGCATAACCAATCCTATTAGTTTTTTCCTGATTATTTGCTTTACTTTGCTTTTTTCAGGGGTGAAGGAAATTATGTAGATTAAATTATTCAACAAACATGAAGGTGTTAAACTGACAAACAAGGGGAGTAAAATGTTGTTTACTCCTCTGATATTTTCATTGTATTTTTTAGAGAATCTTGATATCTCTTATCAACACAATTAATTATGCTGTTAACACCCCTCTTAAATGAGTCTTTAGTTTATGAATGACTTGAGTACAAAGCTTCTACCACTCAATTAAATTTCTTGACAGCTGAATTTGAAAGAAATTAAATCCATTGTGTTACTAAAGCTAAAAGAAGAAAAATACAGCAAGTATAAAATTTGCTAACATTTTAGTAAAACATTTAAAATATTCAACTCAAAGAGTCCAGGCACTCTTATCTTCAGAAAGATATGTCATCTTTCTGAAAACTGAGAACTTTCTAGCCATTCAGGGATTTTTTTTTTTTTTTTTTCACTAACAGGAAATATCTCCAACTATCTTCGTGCAAAGGTTAATGGAGTTCATAGACAATACACTAATCCCATATATAGCATTTCCCGATATCAGAGGAAATACCTGCCAACTATGTATCTGTTCCTTATGGTCCTGTCTTCACAGTGATGCCTGAACACAAAGGCTTCTGCCACTGATGATTTTTTTGCCTGCATCTTATACCAGTTTACTGATGTTTAAAAGATGAAGATCTTAGAGAACCCTGCAACAAAATATGTTTGTAAATTCATGTTCCTGTATTTTATGTTCTGTCAAACAAGACTTGGATTTTATGAATATCATGTTCTCTTTTTGTGTCTCATTGTGAACGTTAACCATAACGTGAGTGCTTGCTACCCTTGAAGTTAGAAATACCAAAAGTATAGGTACCATTTGAATTAATTTCCTGATTCAATTTCATTTTTTTCTCTCTTTCTGAATGTGTGTGTGGTTTTTCATCAAATGTAAAACCCCTACATGTAACCTGCTGTAGAACAGTCATACATTTTTGCTGCAACATCATGGTTTAGAAGCCAGACTATCAGATAACTGTAGTGCTGAGCTTTAAGAAAACCACAGTTCTTAGTAGGAAATTTCAACTTCATAGACGGTATCAGGGTGAAGATGGCTGCTTAATTTTAAAATTATTTATTCAAAAAGCATTAAATTATCTTTTGCATGAGATGGAAAGTAAAAAGGACTTCAGGGATGACTTATCAATTCATCCTTTGAAAAAAATGATATTGTATCTGTTGAAATCTCACAGTTAATAATTACCAACAAAAAGTAATTAAGATTGTTTGAACTCATTTCCTAAAGTCACTTTCCCATGTCAGTTCCCAGTTATTTGAATCCTTAAACTCTGAGTTAATTATATGGCTACAAATATTGGGGAAAAATAGAAATGTACATGTAAGTAATTATGAATTACCAATTTATATGATCATTAATACAGTACATTTCATCTCACTGGTTCTATATCCGGTACTTTAATTGTTTGTAAACCTCAAAGCACTCATGTTGCTCATTTGAAGTTTAATAAACTCTATTGAAAAGCTCAGCTGGGGCAAGATAGCCATTAAAAATGTAATTAACCCTATTTTTTGTCTCCTCCAACCCAAATTACCTACTTCACATGCAGTTAACTGACGTAGATGTTTTAAAAGAAAAGAAAAAGGCTATTTATTCTACTTGTTGTGAATATAATTCCACCCAATAAATCTGCCCAAGGCACAAGCTATTTTCACTGTGTCATTTTTCTCTTCTTCAAAAGTATTTTTTATTTTTTTTTCTTAGATGGATGGACAGTTCTCTTAGGGTATGCATCCTGTTTATGGGAAGGAGGAAGTACAATCTCAAACAGAGACTTAGCTCTAGTATATTTTTAAAGATTTCTCAATTATTTATTGTGTCACCATTATTGTACCTCCATTTTCATACACTAAAGTGATAAAAATGCTAAACAAGTAGACACTACCTAGCAAGTATGTGTAAGTCCAACTAGGAGTTACAGAGTGGGAAAAAAAAAAAAAAAAGTATATGCAGAAATTGGTCTGCCAAATAAAAACTTATTCTGCTATCTTATTCTGCTATTTCAACTGACCTTTTTCTAGAACTCAGTATTTCTGTGCCTCAGAAATTCCCATTTTGCACAGTTGAATAACGTCATGCTGTTGCTAATGATCTGAAGAAAATTAGAAAGGAAAGAGACCAGTGCAACCTCATTTGCTTCAAAGTTTATTTCCATTGTTTTTTTGGCCTATCTTCAACTAGTACACTAAGCAATATTTTAATGCAACAGAGATTTCTAGATCCATTTACCCAGACAGCAATATGTGATCTGAGTCTACCATACAATTAAAATTAGGATTACAGATAAGGTAGCCTAGCTAAACAATGAATCAATGACTTTTTTTTTTTT